>NC_056735.1:1432616255-1432693755 GCF_019279795.1 Protopterus annectens | reverse complement strand
CATCTGATCTATTCTGAAGAAGTTCTGATACTGATTAAAGGAACGAAAGCTAAACAAATCACTGTGGACTGCATTTTTTATTTTGTTTTTTTTGTTTTTTTGCTTTTATATTTTCAGCTTCAGAAGTTGTTATTGCATCTATTTAACTTCTTAGTAAATATCGGTATTTCTAAGCAAGTATATATATATATATGTGTGTGTGTGTGTCCGTGTCCGTGCGTGTGCACGGGTATGTGTGCACGTGTGCGTGCGCACACATGCATGTCTGTGTGCATGCGTGTGTGTATGTATATATATATATATATATATATATATATATATATATATATAAAATGTGTGTGTCTGTGCACATCCATATGTGTGTGTGCCTATGCATGTGTGTGTGTGTGTGTGTGTGTGTGTGTGCGCGCATGTATGTGCATGTGTATATGTATGCATGTCTGTGCACATCTATATATATATGTGTGTGTGTGTGTGTGTGTGTGTGTGTGTGTGTGCACATGTGCGTGTGTATGCATGTGTGTGTGCATATATATGTTTGTGTGTGCATGTGCATATATATGTTTGTGTGTGCATGTGCATATGTGTGTGTGCGCATGTGCATATGTGTGTGTGAGAGCGTATGCATATGTGTGCGCACGTATGCATGTGTGTGTGTGTGCATATACATGTGTGTGTGTGTGTGTGTGCATATACATGTGTGTGTGTGTGTGCATATACATGTGTGTGTGTGTGTGCATATACATGTGTGTATGTGTGTGCATATGCATGTGTGTATGTGTGTGCATATGCATGTGTGTGTGTGCATATGCATGTGTGTGTGTGCATATGCATGTGTGTGTGCATATGCATGTGTGTGTGCATACGCATGCGTGTGTGTGCATATGCGTGTGTGTGCATATGCGTGTGTGTGCATATGCGTGTGTGTGTGTGCGTGTGCATATGCATGGGTGCGTATGCGTGTGTGCGTGTGCATATGTGTGTGTGTGCATATGCGCATGTGTGTGTGCATATGCGCATGTGTGTGTGCATATGCGCATGTGTGTGTGCATATGCATGTGTGCATGTGCATATGCGTGTGTATGCATGTGTGCATATGTGTGTGTGTGCATATGCGTATGTGTGTGCATATGTGTGTGTATGCGTGTGTGTGTGCATATGCATGTGTGTGTGTGCATATGTGTCTGTGTGGATATGTGTGTGTGTGCGTGCATATGCATGTGCGTGTGTGTGTGCATATGCATGTGTGTGCATATGTGTATGTGTGTGTACATATGCATGTGTGTGCATATGCGTGTGTATGTGTGTGTGTGCATATGCGTGTGTGTGCATGTGTGTGTGCATATGCGTGTGTGTGCATGTGTGTGTGCGTATGCGTGTGTGTGCATATGTGTGCATGTGTGTGTGCGTATGTGTGTGTGCATATGCATGTGTGTGTGCGTATGTGTGTGTGCATATGCATGTGTGTGTGTGTGCGTACGTGTGTGTGCGTGTGCGTACGTGTGTGTGCGTACGTGTGTGCTGTGTGTGCGTATGCATGTGTGTGCGTATGCATGTGTGTGCGTATGTGTGTGTGTGTGTATGCATGTGTGTGTGTGGGTGTGTGCATATTTGTATGTATGTGAGTGCATATCCATATGTGTGTGAGTGCATATCCATGTGTGTGTGCGTATGTGTGTGTGCATATGCATGTGTATGTGCGCATATGCGTGTGTGTGCATATGCATATCCATGTGTGAGTGCATATCCATGTGTGTGTGAGTGCATATCCATGTGTGTGTGTGTGTGTGAGTGCATATCCATGTGTGTGAGTGCATATCCACGTGTGTGAGTGCATATCCATGTGTGTGTGTGAGTGCATATCCATGTGTGTGTGTGAGTGCATATGCATGTGTGTGTGTGCATATGCATGTGTGTGTGAGTGCATATGCATGTGTGTGTGTGCATATGCATGCGTGCGTGTGTGCATTTGCATGTGTTTGCATATGCGTGTGTGTGTGCGTATGCGTGTGTGCATATGCATGTGTGTGTGTGCGTATGCATGTGTGCGTGTGCATGTGTGCGTGTGCATGTGTGTGTGTGTGTGCATATGCGTGTGTGTGTGCATATGCGTGTGTGTGTGTGTGCATGCGCGTGTGTGTATGCATGTGTGCATGCGTGTGCGTGTGTATGCATGTGTGTGTGTGCGTATGCATGTGTGTGTGTGTATGCATGTGTGTGCGTGTGTATGCATGTGTGTGCGTGTGTATGCATGTGTGTGTGTATGCATGTGTGTGTGTGCGTATGCATGTGTGTGTGCATATGCATATGCTTGTGTGTGCAAATGCATATGTGCGTGTGTGTGTGCATATGGGTGTGTGTGCATATGTTCGTGTGCATATGCATATATGTGCGTGTGCATATGTATGTGTGTGTGTGTACAAATGCATATATGTGTGTGTACATATGCATATGTGTGTGTGTGCATGTGTGTGTGCATATGCATGTGTGTATGCATGTGTGTGTGTGTGTGTGTGCATATGCGCGTGTGTGTGCATATGCACGTGTGTGTGTGTGCATATGCACGTGTGTGTGTGCATATGCATGTGTGCGTGTTCATATGCATGTGTGTCTGTGCATATGTGTGTGTGCATATGCGCATATGTGTGTGTGCATGCGTGCGTGCATGTGTGTGCGTGTGTGTGTGCGTGCATATGTGTGCGTGCATATGTGTGTGTGCATATGCGTGTGTGTGTGCATGAGTGTGTGTGTGTGTGCATATGCGTGTGTGTGTGTGCATATGCGTGTGTGTGTGCACGCATATGCGTGTGTGTGCACGCATATGCGTGTGTGTGCACGCATATGCGTGTGTGTGCATATGTGTGTGTGTGTGTGTGCGCGTGTGTGTGCATATGCATGTGTGTGTGTGCATATGCATGTGTGTGTGTGTGCATATGCATGAGTGTGTGTGTGTGTGCATATGTGTGTGTGTGTGTGCATATGCATGTGTGTGTGTGTGTGTGCATATGCGTGTGTGTGCGTATGCGTGTGTGTGTGGGCATATGCGTGTGGGTGTGTGTGTGTGTATATGCGTGTGTGTGCATATGCATGTGTGCATATGCATATGTGTGCACGTGCATATGCGTGTGCATATGCATGTGTGCATATGCATGTGTGCATATGCATGTGTGCGTGTACATATGCATATGTGTGTGTGTGTGCATATGCACGTGTACATGTGCATATGCGTGTGTGTGTGCATATGCGTGTGTGTGCATATGCATGTGTGTGTGCATATGCATGTGTGTGTGCGCATATGCACGTGTGTTGTGCGTGTGTGCACATATGCATGTGTGTGCGCTCATATGCATGTGTGTGTGTGCATATGCTTGTGTGTGCATATGCGTGTGCATATGTGTGTGCGTGTGTGTGCATGTGTGTGCATATGCGTGTGTGCATGCATATATGTGTGTGTGTGCATATGCGTGTGTGCATGTGTGTGCATATGCGTGTGTGCATGTGTGTGCATATGTGTGTGCATATGCATGTGTGTGCATATGCATGTGTGTGTGTGCTCGCATATGTGTGTGTGTGCATATGCATGTGTGCATGTGTGTGCATGCTTGTGTGTGCGTGCATATGTATGTGTGTGTGTGCATATGTATGTGTGTGTGCATATGCATGTGTGTGCATATGCATGTGTGTGTGCATATGTGTGTGTGCATATGCATGTGTGTGTAGTGTGCATATGCATGTGTGTGTATATAGTGTGCATATGCATGTGTGTGTATATAGTGTGCATATGCATGTGTGTGTATATAGTGTGTGTATATGCGTGTGTGTGTGCATGTATGCATATGTGGGTGTGCGCATATGCATGTGTGTGTGTGCATATGTGTGTGTGCATGCATGTGTATGTGCATATGTGTGTGTATATGTGTGTGCGCATGTGCGTGTGTGCGCATATGCGTGTGTGCGCACATATGAGTGTGTGCACACATATGCGTGTGTGCTTATGTGTGTGTGCATATGCATGTGTGTGCGTGCATATGTATGTGCGTGTGCATATATATGTGCATGTGTGCACACATATGTATGTGCGTGCATATGTATATATGTGTGTGCATATGTATGTATATGTGCATATGTATGTATATATGTGTGTGCATATGTATGTGAGTATTTGCATATGTATGTATATGTGTGTGCATATGTATGTGTGTGTGCATGCATGTGTGTGCTTGTTTGTGTGCATGTGCGCATGTGCATGTGTGTGTGCGCATGTGTGTGTGAGCGTATGCATGTGTGCGTATGTATATGTGTGCATGTGTGTGTGCATATGTATATGTGTGCACGTGTGTGTGTGCATATGTATACATATGTGTGTGTGCATATGTATACATATGTGTGTGTGCATATGTATACATATGTGTGTGTGCATATGTATACATATGTGTGTGTGCATATGTATACATATGTGTGTGTGTGCATATGTATACATGTGTGTGTGCGCATGTGTGTGCATGCATGTGTGTGTGTGTTTGTGTGCATGTGTGCATTTGCATGTGTGTGCGCATGTGCATATGTGTGTGTGCATATGCGTGTGTGTGCATATGCATGTGTGTGTGTGCATATGCGTGTGCGTCTGTGCAAATGCGTGTGTGTGCAAATGCGTGTGTGCGTGTGCATATGTGTGTGTGCATATGTATGTGTGTGCATATATGTGCATGCGTGTCCATATATATGTGCTTGTGTGTGCATATATATGTGCATGTGTGTGCATATATATGTGCGTGCATGTGTGCACATATGTATGTGCGTGCATATGTATGTATATATGTGTGTGTTTGTGCATATGTATGTATATGTGTGTGCGCATATGTATGTATGTGTGTGCATGTGCGTGTTTGTGTGCATGTGTGCATTTGCATGTGTACGCGTGTGTGCATATGTGTGTGTGTGCATATGCGTGTGTGTGCATATGCGTATGTGTGTGCATATGTGTGTGTGTGCGTGCATATATATGTGTGTGTGCATATATATATGTGTGTGTCCATATATATATATGTGCGTGAATGTGTGAACATATGTATCTGCGTGCATATGTATGTATATATGTGTGTGTGTGTGTGTGTGTGTGTGTGCATATGTATGCATATATGTGTGTGCATATGTATGTGAGTATTTGCATATGCATGTATATGTGTGTGCATATGTATCTTTGTGTGCACGTATGTATGTGTGTGTGCGCATGTGTGCGTGCACATGTGTGTGTGTGTGTGTGTGCGTGTGCATGTGCACGTGTGTGTGTATGTATGTGTGTGTGCATGTGTGTGTGTGTGCATATGTGTGTGTGTGTGTGCATATCTATGTGTGTGTGTGTGTGTGCATATGTATACATGTGTGTGTGCATATGTATGTATGAGAGACTCCAAACGCTAAAAAACTGTTAAACACGAAATGGTGTTACTAGAAACGATGAGAGCAGGAAGCATATAAAAAACTATTTATTTGTGAGCGCTTTCGGCTCAGTAATACCGAGCCTTCATCAGACAAAACAGTGAAACAAAGGCACTCAGCCTTAATATACAAAACAGTAATTAGTGTGCAATTAATGATCAATTAGTATTTAAAGAAACATACCATTAAATATGCATATACTAACTCTCTAAAACATAAGTCGTATATATCACATTCTGATGCATATAAAATCTTAAAAGTCTCTCTCTCAGAAAATAACATGTGTATTATACTGTATTAAATAAGAATTTTTTAAAAATATGTACAAATATTGACTTAAAAAGTATTATATTTTTCATATAAAATCTAAATACATTAAATACCTTAGGTGAGCTATAGGCAATGAAACATCACAAAATTAGCAACATATAATATATAGGTCAACTGTGAACCCAATATGATAGTCTTAAATATTAACAGTTAAAAAACATAACCATAATTCTAAGAAATAGTTATCTATTAAGTGATAGTAATTTTAATACACACTTAATTGACAAAACTTCATTTAGGCCTGGAAACATATGAGCATTAGTAATTATTTGCCATCTTAATTCGTCTAGCTCTAATTTTAAATGCCAAGGACCTCCTCGAGTGTCGATACATCTCTGTTGTAAAGCCATGAATTTGAATGAATGTGTGGGGTTATGTAAAATGTGCTTGGCAAGGGCATTATTTATATCTTTAGTGTTGATGGCATAATAATGCTCATAAATACGTTGTTTGAGTTTCCTCACTGTCTTCCCGATGTAAAAAACATTACAGGACTGACAGAGGGCTACATATGTCACAGCTTTAGACTCACAATTGAACTTAGAATTAAGATAATATGTATGACCATTAATAGTACAGGAACGACTAACAAGGACATGCTTACATTGTGTACAATGACCACACTTAAACATGCCCTTAATGTTTGAAAATGTAGTACAAATATTTTTCTTTTTTTCTATTATACTTTTTAAATTAAGGCCCCTTCTATATGTTATCTTAGGTTTATTACCTAATGAATTTGACAGCTGTTCATTACTACTAATCAAAACCCAGTTCTTATGTAAAATCTTCATTATACAATAAGAATCAAGAGAATAAGTATTAATAAAACTAATCTGATAAACTCCACTACTAACATCATTGAGAGAGTTGTCAATATTATGGTTTATGTTAGATAAAAGGTCAGGAGGTATATCCACATGTGGCGAAGAGTTATCTTCACTAGTGGAAAAATATGTATTTTGGTCTCGGTTCAACAAGGGGGCAAAAGAACCCCGCTCTCTTTTTTGTTGAACTTCGGTTCTCATCAATGTTATTAAATTTGAGGGATAGCCTCTATTCAGAAACATAGTTTCCAATAAATTGCACTCCTGTTCGAAATCACAATCATCAGTTGTCATACGCGCAGCTCTAACCATTTGGCCCTTAACTACAGCGAGCTTTTGATGTTGAGGATGATTACTAGTATAGTGCAGAAAAATGTTTGAGTATGTTGGCTTTCGATAAATTTTACTTTTAAAACGAAGCCTTATTAGATCCTTTTCTAACCTAATATCTAAGAAATTAATGAAATTAGTTCCTACTTCATAGGTGAAATGCAAAAAAGTAGTTGTCTTGGTTATGTTCGTAATAAACTCAGGAATCTCTTCTATATTCCCTACCCATAAGCAAAATTTATCGAAAGCCAACATACTCGAACATTTTTCTGCACTATACTAGTAATCATCCTCAACATCAAAAGCGCGCTGTAGTTAAGGGCCAAATGGTTAGAGCTGCGCGTATGACAACTGATGATTGTGATTTCGAACAGGAGTGCAATTTATTGGAAACTATGTTTCTGAATAGAGGCTATCCCTCAAATTTAATAACATTGATGAGAACCGAAGTTCAACAAAAAAGAGAGCGGGGTTCTTTTGCCCCCTTGTTGAACCGAGACCAAAATACATATTTTTCCACTAGTGAAGATAACTCTTCGCCACATGTGGATATACCTCCTGACCTTTTATCTAACATAAACCATAATACTGACAACTCTCTCAATGATGTTAGTAGTGGAGTTTATCAGATTAGTTTTATTAATACTTATTCTCTTGATTCTTATTGTATAATGAAGATTTTACATAAGAACTGGGTTTTGATTAGTAGTAATGAACAGCTGTCAAATTCATTAGGTAATAAACCTAAGATAACATATAGAAGGGGCCTTAATTTAAAAAGTATAATAGAAAAAAAGAACGATATTTGTACTACATTTTCAAACATTAAGGGCATGTTTAAGTGTGGTCATTGTACACAATGTAAGCATGTCCTTGTTAGTCGTTCCTGTGCTATTAATGGTCATACATATTATCTTAATTCTAAGTTCAATTATGAGTCTAAAGCTGTGACATATGTAGCCCTCTGTCAGTCCTGTAATGTTGTTTACATCGGGAAGACAGTGAGGAAACTCAAACAACGTATTTATGAGCATTATTATGCCATCAACACTAAAGATATAAATAATGCCCTTGCCAAGCACATTTTACATAACCCCACACATTCATTCAAATTCATGGCTTTACAACAGAGATGTATCGACACTCGAGGAGGTCCTTGGCATTTAAAATTAGAGCTAGACGAATTAAGATGGCAAATAATTACTAATGCTCATATGTTTCCAGGCCTAAATGAAGTTTTGTCAATTAAGTGTGTATTAAAATTACTATAACTTAATAGATAACTATTTCTTAGAATTAAGGTTATGTTTTTTAACTGTTAATATTTAAGACTATCATATTGGGTTCATAGTTGACCTATATATTATATGTTGCTAATTTTGTGATGTTTCATTGCCTATAGCTCACCTAAGATATTTAAGGTATTTAATGTATTTAGATTTTATATGAAAAATATAATACTTTTTAAGTCAATATTTGTACATATTTTAAAAAATTTCTTATTTAATACAGTATAATACACATGTTATTTTCTGAGAGAGAGACTTTTAAGATTTTATATGCATTAGAATGTGATATATACGTCTTATGTTTTAGAGAGTTAGTATATGCATATTTAATGGTATGTTTCTTTAAATACTAATTGATCATTAATTGCACACTAATTACTGTTTTGTATATTAAGGCTGAGTGCCTTTGTTTCACTGTTTTGTCTGATGAAGGCTTGGTATTACTGAGCCGAAAGCGCTCACAAATAAATAGTTTTTTATATGCTTCCTGCTCTCATCGTTTCTAGTAACACCATTTCGTGCATATGTATGTATACATGTGTGTGTTTATATGTATGTATATATGTGTGTGTGAATATGTATGTGGGTATTTGCATATGTATGTATATGTGTGTGCATATGTATGTATATGTGTGTGTGTGTATATGTATGTATATGTGTGTGTGTGCATATGTATGCATATGTGTGTGTGTGCATATGTATGCATATGTATGTGTGTGTGCATATGTATGCATATGTATGTGTGTGTGCATATATATGTACGTGTGTGTGCATATATATGTGCATGCTTGCATGTGTGTGTGCACATATGTATGTGTGTGCATATGTATATATATATATATGTGTGTGTGTGTATGCATATGTATGTATATATGTGTGTGCGTATGTATGTGGGTATTTGCATATGTATGTATATGTGTGTGCATATGTATGTGTGTGCATATGTATGTGTGTGTGTGCATATGTATGTATGTGTGCCCATGTTCATGTGTGTGTGTGTGCATATGTATGTGTGTGTGCATATGTATGTGTGTGTATATGTATGTGTGTGTGTGTGCATATGTATGTGTGTGTGTGTGCATATGTATGTGTGTGTGTGTGCATATGTATACATGTGTGTGTGTTATATGTATGTATATGTGTGTGTGCATATGTATGTGTATGTACGTGTGTGCATGTGTGTGTGCATATGTATGTGAGTGTTTGCATATGTATGTATATGTGTTCATATGCATGTGTGTGTTCATATGTGTGTGTGCATGTGTGTGCATATGTGTGTGTGCGCACACACACACACATATATATATGTGTGCTGCGTGCGCATGTGTGTACACGCATATATATATATATATATATATGTGCTGTGTGCATGTGTGTGCGCACTTGTATGTGTGTGCATATAAATGTATATGTGTGTGTATATATGTGTGCTTATGTGTGTGTGCATGTGTATGTATATGTGTGCATATGTATGCGTGTGCATGCATATATATGTGCGTGTGTGTGCATATATATGTGCGTGTGTGCATATGTATGTGTGTGCATATGTATGTCTGTGTGTGTGCATATGTATGTCTGTGTGTGTGCATATGTATGTATATGTGTGTGTGCGTATGTATGTATATGTGTGTGTGTGCGTATGTTTGTATGTGTGTGTGCGCATATGTTTGTATGTGTGCGCGCATATGTATGCGTGTGTATGTGTGCATGTGCATGCATGTGTGTGCGCGTTTGTGTGCATGTGTGCATTTGCATGTGTGTGCACGTGTGCGTGCGTGTGCATATGTATGTGTTTGTGTGCATATATGTGTGTGTGTTTGTGTGTGTTTATATGTATGTATATGTGTGTGTGTGTGTTTATACGCATGTATGTATGTGTGTGTGCATATGTATGTATATGTACATGTGTGCGTGTGTGTGCATATGTGAGTGTGCACATGTGTGTATATGTGTGTGTGCATATGTATGTGTGTGCGTATGTATGTGTGTGCGTATGTATGTGTGTGTGCATATGTGTGTGTGTGTGTGTATATGTATGTGTGTGTTTGTGCATATGTATGTGTGTGTGTGCATATGTGTATGTACGTGTGTGCATATGTATGTGAGTGTTTGCATTTGTATGTATATGTGTGCATATGCATGTGTGTGTGCATATATGTGTGTGCATGTGTGTGCATATGTGCGCACACACACACACACACACATATATATATGTGTGTGTGCTGCGTGTGCATGTGTGTACACGCATATATATATATATATATATGTATATGTGTGCTGCATGTGCATGTGTGTACACGCATATATATATGTGTGCTGTGTGCGTGTGTGTGCACGTGTATGTGTGTGCATACAAATGTATATGTGTGTATATATGTGTGCTTATGTGTGTGTGTGCATGTGTATGTATATGTGCGCATATGTATGCGTGTGCATGCATATATATGTGCGTGTGTGTGCATATATATGTGCGTGTGTGCATATGTGTGTGTGTGTGTGTGCATATATGTGTGTGTGTGTGTGCATATGTATGTATTTGCATATGTATGTGTGTGCATATGTATGTGTGTGTGCATATGTATGTATATGTGTGTGTCCGTATGTATGTATATGTGTGTGTGCGTATGTTTGTATGTGTGTGTGTGCGCATATGTATGCGTGTGTATGTGTGTGTGCGTGTGTATGTGCGTGCATGTGTATGCATGCATGTGTGTGCATGTTTGTGTGCGTGTGTGCATTTGCATGTGTGTGCGCGTGTGTGCGTGTGCATATGTATGTGTTTGTGTGCATATGTATACATGTGTGTTTATATGTATGTATATATGTGTGTTTGTGTGTGTTTATATGTATGTATATGTGTGTGTGTTTATATGCATGTATGTATGTGTGTGTGCATATGTATGTATATGTACATGTGTGCGTGTGTGTGCATATGTGAGTGTTTGCATATGTATGTGTGTGCATGTGTGTGTGTGCATATGTGTGTATGTGTGTGTATACATGTGTGTGTCCATATGTGTGTGCATGTGCATATGTGTGTGTGTGTGCATATATGTGCATGTGTGTGTGCATATATGTGCATGTGTGTGTATGTAGATATGTATGTGAGTGTTTGCATGTGTGCATATGTATGTGTGTGTGTGTCTGTGTATGCCTGTGTGTGCATGTGTGCGTATTCCTGTGTGTGTGTGTGTGTGTGTGTGTGTGTGTGTGTGTGTGTGCGCGCATATGTATGTATGTGTGTGCGCGCATATATATGTGTGTGTGTGTTCGCATATGTATGTCTGTGCATATGTGTGTGTGTGTGTGTGTGCATATGTATGTGTGTTGTGCATTTGCATGTGTGTGTGTGTGCGCATATGTATGTGTGTTGTGCATTTGCATATGTATGTGTGCTTGTGCATATGTATGTATATGTGTGCTTGCGCATATGTGTGTGTTTGTATGTGAGTGTACAATTGGCATAGTTTCTGGAGTCTTTTCAAGGGCATCCTGTATCTGTCTGCCTGGGATGACATGGTTGACAGGCCTTGATCCTTTGCCAGAAATGACCTCCACCTCTTGCCCCTGGGGTTCCGAATCTTGGCCAAGGCTCTTGCCTCCCCGATTGTGCCTTTCTGCTGTCCCAAAGACAAATCTTCCAACTTAAAAGATCTGTCAAAAAGCATACTGAAGGTCATGCTGCTTAATGCTAGGAGCCTTAACCTGAAAGTGCATTCACTGGAGTCAGAAGATGCCAATGTCTTTGCGGTCATGAAAACTTAGTTCAGGGTTGCGGATAGCAACCCTGCCTTACTAGTCTATACATCATTCCATACTTTCTGACCCCAGAATGTGGTCGGAAAGACTAATGGTGTTGGAGTCTATCTTCATTAAGGACAGGCACACCTCCAGACTGGTTTGCCAGCATAATGCACTGGAATTACTCCAGGTGCAACTGACATTTGGCAAGACACGCGTCCAAGTTGTATCCAGCTATAGACCCCCCTCCATGACTCTGGACTTGCAGTCCTAGCTGGACCTACTTGACTCAATCAAGGTACCCCCTAACACCCTGATCCTTGGTGACTTCAAGTACCCCACCATAGACTGGATGAACTATTCCTGCACTAATGCACTCACCCAACGATTCCTTTACTTCATCAGTTCTAACGCACTAGACCAGCTCGTCTGATCCCTCCCAAGGGGAGATAACCTTCTGGACTTGGTTCCACCAACATGGCTGACCACTGCACCACTCCCAATATATATCCTTCCCTGGTGAGATCAGATCATCTGTCTGTCTTATTTGAAGTTTCTTTCCCAATGTACCCTTTACCAGCTGTAACCAGGCTAAACCACTTCTCAAAAGCTGACTACAACCTCCTAAGGGGAGGGGGTATCAGTAGCTTCACACCATCGCTCCCCCTCAGAGGCTGCAGACAACTATGCTGAACAGTACACCAATGCAGTATATAAGCACCTGTACAACTGCATGGACTCAGCCTTACCCAGCAGAACTAAAACCTACTCCTCAAGGAAGCCCAAACCTGTCTGGTTTACATCTTCTGTCAACTGGCTTTACAACGTAAGGAAGAAAGTGTTGTCCAAGGGTAAAAAGTAACAAATTCCAAATTGGAAAAACTCCCTCCTCAGCCTCAAAAAGCAAATTGGATCACTAGTGAAAACCTCCAGCCAATTATGAGTTGTGATAGCATCTCAGGCTGTATTCTGCACCATCTTCAGCAAGAACTAGCTTCACCATTGAGCACCCTATTCAACCACAACCCAATTACAGGCTTCATTCCATCAGAGTGGAGAACTGCCATTGTCATCCCCTTGCACAAAGGCGGTGCCACTACTGACTTTTGAAACTGTTGCCTCATTAGCTTGACAAGTCTGATCTGTAAAGCCATAGAGCATATTGTTATGGTTCTCATAAAGAAGGACCCAGGCACTCTCCAAGCACTTGACCCCACCCATTTCAGATCAGTCATGGGCAGATCTTGCCTATTGAACCTAGTTGACTTCTTTGAGACTGTCACCAAGGCCCTGGATAATGGGCAAGTTGGTACACAAAGCTTACCTTGACTTGGCCAAGGCCTTTGACACAATCCCCTACTCGGGCATCATCGAAAAGTTAACTCAACTTGGCATAAATCCCTATCTTGTCAGATGGGTGGCCAATTGGCTCACCCATAGGACCCACAATGTCAAAAAAGGCACTATCACCTCTGACAGCAGACCTGTCACTAGTGGTGTTCCCCAGGGATCTGTCCTGGGATCCCTACTGTTTGGCATCTACTTCTCAGAGGTCCAGGCTAAGACAAAGAGCCTATGGCTGACCAAGTTTGCAGACGACTGTAAGTTGGGTGCTGTCATTGACTCCCCATATGATGGTAACATACTGCAAGATGGTCTCGCAGCTACAACTAACTGGTGCCAAAGCCATGTCCTTGTTAACCTCAAAAAAATGTATTATCCTACTGTTCAGCAAAGACACTGTCCCTACTGATTACCACATCAATGTCAATTCCCTAAGCAGATAACCTGTGGTGAGAGACCTGAGTACTCGGGTTGACAACAATCTCACATTCAACCATCATGTTGCGGCAGTGGTCAGGAAAGCCTTTTACTTGGTTCATATCCTAAGTAAAGGGATTGCATCCAGAAAAAAGGAGGTTATTACCTCTTTTACTCCTCCCTCATTAGGCCTATAATTGAGTATAATGCCGCATTTGGTATGCACCTCTCCAAACACCTGTAACAACTGCAAAGGCCACAGAAATACCTCACAAAGAGAATCCATGGCCTCCAACATCTGTCCTATGTGGACAGCCAGAAATCACTACCACTCTACTCAGTATCGTACATGTCATACAGACTGCTCAGAGGTGATCTGTGTCTTGGTTACAAGGCAATATCGGTCCCTGCCCTACTAGAGATGCTCCATAACTCCTCATGCATTACTCGCTCAATAGGCCTAAATCTAATATGCGACATTAACAAAACCTGCTGGAGAGACAGCTTTATCTCCCAGAGGCTGCCCTGTCTCTGGAATAGACTTCCCATACATATCAGAGTACCTCTCTGACTCTCTTCAAGCGCAACCTTGATGAGTGGATGGGAAACCACAAATTTGTCCCAGGGGTTTCACCTTTATCCCTCATTGACAGGGGTGACAGGTGCTGACTGAGGGTTCTTTTATAGGGATAAACTCTTGGCTAGGCTTGTAAGGGCCCCAGGGCCATTAGCCTAGTAATCTATGATATATACATACATATACACACACACATATATGTATGTGTGTGTGTGATATTATATGTATATGTATGTGTGCATATATAAATGTGTGTGTGCGCGCGTGTCCATAGATGTGTGTATATATATATATATATATATATATATATATATATATATATATATATATATATGTATGCATATAAATATGCATGTGGGTATTCAGTTGGGTGACTGGAGAATTGAACGGAGCTTTCCACTTCTGCAGCTGCTTTGACATTTGTGCTCGGATCAAATGGCTGCACCAAAGGAAATTATTCTTTTGAGCTGGGACACATGATCTGAAGTGCCTAGACTTAGGTCTTCCTAAATTTAATGCTGTTGCTGCCAAAAAATCAACTACTAGAAAATAGAAGTTAAAATCTACACCAGCTGTAATTGAAACACTGAAACGTGTAAAGGAGATTAAAAAAAAATTGTAGGTGGGATCTTTAGAAAAAGGAAGGAGCAAATTGCATAGAAGTAAATTAATTTGTGGGAACAGTACTTGCAGAATAATGTTCCACGAGGAGGAGTGATATTTAAGGGAAGACGAGCATTAAGCTATTTCTATAATGTTGTGAATAGTTATTGTTAGAAAACATACATGTCATGTATAATGTATGAAAATGTTAATGATTGTTTGCTTTCATTTGTGTTGTTGTAAGTGTGCCTATGTTTTAAGTAATAATTTAATATATATAGGTGTGTTTAACAAAAATTTATGCCTTGCCAGTCAATATTTAGGTCTCCCAGATTGCAGTTTCTTGGGAACAGTTGTGAAAAACCAGCAGAGAATGTCTGCTGTTTGGATATTGTTTCCTGGTGAATGTACAGGGCTGATTTTATGATTCTTGATTTTTAGTAGAGAGAGAACAGTATTTTACATTACATTATTAAATGCTAAGGAACATTGGGATGCACAGTGACTCTAGGGGTATTTTTATATAAGATAGCTACTCTACCTCCATTTTTACAATGCCTATCCTGTCTTAGAATAATATACCTAGAGGGTAAGATTTCTTCATTTCTAATATCTGGTTTAAATCATGTTTCTGTAGTTATAATAATATCAGGGGTATACAATGCTATACATTCATGGAAATCAGGTAGTTTATTATGGATGCTTCATAGATTCTCATTAAAAAGATGAGAGCATAGCCTCTGTTTTAGCTGGAGATTGGAGGACGGTTGGTTGTTTTAGAAGAGTTTGTGTTTTTTGTGGTTGTTTTGTAAATCCAGGGTTTGGATGGATATTACCACTTATTTTGAGTAGGACTTAGAAGTGATGTTATATTTGTGAAGTAACTATTTATTTTCCTGTAAACGTTATCAGCTGTGGATGTTTATTCACTACAGGGTCCTGAATTTATCTCATCCATTCCATGCACCAGATTCCATTCTGTTGCATATATTATTATTCCTTCCTTGTAGACTAACCATTCCATCATTACCCTAAATGAATTTGGGTTTCAATCCGGGGGGGGGGGGGGCAAATAAACATTTATAATTTATTATTCAACTCCTCTAAAATTCTCCTTAATAGTTGCGTATGTGCCTTCTCTGTTTGCTTTCATTCCTAGTAACTCAAATTGGTTTCCTCAGCTAATCAAGGTTCTAACTCCCCTTTTGTGACACAGCAAAACTCCCTGACCACATATTTGTAAGTTTGTAGGTGCTCTCTATCTACGTACCTAATGCATTGCATGCTGCAGGAGAATCTGAGGTCTGTACTTCCTCACATAGGTAAATAATTTACCCTTTTTAATGGTGTTACTTAGGGTATTTACATTCCAAGAAAATAAATCAAATCTCTGCACTGAGTTTGAGCAATTTATCCAGCTCCTGTAGAAAAACATCCTCTACTGGTTCTTTTGAACTTTTGAACTTTGTTTTCTCTGTCCTCGCTCATTTTTTGTTTCTGAAGTTGCAACAGAAATAGTGTTTCTTAAACTGCTGAGTTCACTTCTGACCCCAGATCATGAATAAACCTTTAGGGCTGTAGGTGTATGTAATTTTTGAAAAACGAATTCAGAATGAAACATCCAAACATAATCAACATTTCAGAATTCAGTTCAGTGTAACAAATATTTGCTTATGTAAACGTAACTGTCCAGGTATGCATTCCTCCACTCGTTTCCATGTAGGAGACGAGCCTATGAGCAGGTATGGGATCTGGAGAGCTTCACTCAACTATACACTTTAGACAGTGCAAGCTTTTCTCATTCCATGGTATGCTCTTGAGTATGGCACTCCCCAGTCTGTGTATCTCATATGCCATCACTGGGTGTATAGACCTCTCAACCCATGTAGTTTACTGCAAGTACATGTCTTTTCCAAATCATCTTTTAAAAGAAGTATTCTTATTTAATGCTTGCACCTCTTACATTTCTTGATTTTGGCTTAGGTTTCCTCATTAATTTTATTCGGAGCTCTCCAGCTTTAGTAAACAGTCATTTAATCTGGGTATTAGGTGAACTGCTGACACCCCACATAGGTTCTCTTCAGTCTGCAGTCACTCTGAGCCAGTTTCAGCTCAAGCAGATTACCTTAAAGCATGTTAAGAGCCAAAGCAGCATCACCTTTAATATAATTAAAGATTTGCCATTGCCTTTTCTAGACTTTCAGTAGTTTAATAATATCTTTATGTCAGCAGCCATGATATGACTTCCACTTTAATTGATGATTTCTGCAGCTGAAATTAAAATAACTACGATGGGCTCCTAAACCTGCCATGCGTACTTATTCTTTGTACATCTAAAAACAGCAACTTAACCTTTTATACTTGTTAATGTGAAAATGACCAGGAATACAAAAAAACCCTGTTTTAATGCATAGCTTTTTGCACTGTAGTCAGTTACAATCCAGAAAAAGTCAAGTCTTAGTTTACGTTGTTAGAGAGTGAGCAAGATTTAAAAGTTTCCTTCTTGCTATTTAACTTTCCACGAGAAACCAGTCCTCTGCTTCTGCAGCTCAGCGTTTAGTCCCTGTGTCTTGCCTTGCCTTACAGACATCTGTTTTTTTTTCTTTTCTTGCATCCTTCTTCTGAAAAGTGGAAATGCTCAATTACTATTTGGTACTCAGTGACCACCTTTAAGATATTTCTCCTTGCTTGCCCTTGTAGCTTTTCACCTGCAGAAACTCCATCTGCTGAAGCCAGTGGCTTCAGTTTAAGCAAGGCAACTTCTGCAGAAAGGAAGTTGAGCAGAACTAGCTCCCCCAATAGAAAAAAAAAAGTTTTATCTGTTCAGCATACATCAAATGGACTCTTCCTTTTTGGGGATGGCAGACTTTGATAATAGGAAGGGAAGCCAGACTTCTCATTCAGTTTCAGTGGAAAAAGTCATATTCTCAATGCACTCTGCTTTCCTTTATTTTAATCATTTTCCCCGGGGTCCCAATGGTTTCTAGAACATTTTCTCCTACTGCTTAAGTCTCAAATCTGACTAATGTTGGGTTTGCCATTCTGACCTTTAAGAACGGAGGAGTATGCAGTCTATGTCATTTATTTCCTTAACATTTTTTCTGTGATAGCAGCCCAGTCTGCAGTTTTCCTCCTGTAAAGTACACAGTCCAGTCTCCCTTCCTGTTCTCAGATTAGTTTCTTCATCTTTACCCTGTCTTCTGCATCAGTTGGCTGGGTTTCTAGTAATTCTGACTTTTCTTCTGCTGCAGCTAAAACCGTTTTTAACATTTTTAAAATCCATACCCATTACTGGCAGTTTATAAGATTAAGCTGTACTTGCAGCCTGCATTTATGTCTGATCTCTGCATATAATCCAGCAAATTTGTATTCATTTTACACAACTCTAATATTAATAGTTGATTTTTGATTAACCACATTACTAGTCAGTCATCTGTCTCCATACCAGTTAAGCCAAGTGGTCTGCTTTGCCTCTTCTGCACAGCCACTAATGAATTTTTATGCTGTCTCTACAGAGTTTTGCAGAATGTCCAGACTTTTTGCTTCATATTTTTGATCTGTTTCTCATGAGATTTGTGATTTTCTGGCAAATCACTGTGATGATCTGTGAACTGAACTCACTAAATAATGATGTACATTTCAGTTCCAGACTTCATATCCTTCAGAAAATGCATGCTAACACAAATCCTGTTATTCTGGCAACGCTCTAAGTTTATAAGAGCAATTTTTAAAATCTGTCCCTATTTTTGGGCATTCGTCCTCAGGCTTTGTCCAGATTTTTTGCACTAAGAGGTTGAGAGGTGTGGTGAGCCAGTCTTGCAACAGATTGCGTTCCACAAGTCACTGCTTTCCAAATATGAGTATTTTTAAACTAGAGATCCTTAAATAATACCCCTTTTATTAATTGGAGGAGAGAAGAGCTCATCAGTTAATGTTACATGGTTATTGCCTCATCCAGAGGAGTCTTCAAGTAAGAAAAATTCTTAACTAAAATTTTTGAAGTTGTGTAAAAATGGCACACATTAAAGGATCCATATGTCATCATTTAGGCGTTAATATATGAAGACAGTATCTGTTGTGTATCAGTGTTGAAGTGTTGCTTAAAAAGGAAATTTAACAAAACTCTGCTGCATGGGTGCCAGCAGGCAGGTGCAAGGGGGTGCACTTTCGGCGCCCCCCCCCCCCCGGATTTTGACTTCAAAAAAATTTTAACCTGTGAATACATGCCGGTCCCTTATTTGTATCTATCAACAGTCCGGCATTTAGCAAAAAAAATACCAGTTTAGACCAAAATAATTGTATGTCACGAAATTCTCAGTGGTCCATTTAAGTTGTGATTCTTTTAAAATTAACTAGTTCCAGCCACTGGTATCCTTTCCTTCGCAAAGAGACTGTCACTTGAGAAGAGAATGATGACCTAGTTGTATTGAGGATAGTGGAAACGAGAATGTAAGCAAGGGTTGGTTTCTTGATATTGTCTTCTTGTTTTTGAAGCTGATATGCATCTGTTGGGTAGTAAAATAACAGACAAATTAACATTTTTAACTGTGGGTGTTTGGAGAGGTGCATGTCTGTCTACCTAATAGAGAAGTCATATGTTTCATCCTTGCTTCGTGTCTTAACTGCAGTTACTTCTGGTAATACATTAATCACCACAAATACAGGGCTTACTATGATGCTTTACCCCCGATGATAATGGAGAACACTAATGTTTTGCATGACAGTTAGTGTTACCTCTGTAGTGCACGCACTGATTCCTTAACATTTTGAATAATAGCTGCTAGACAGAAAATTTAAGCTAGCCATTTGAACGTTACTTTATATTTTTTGTCAGATTCCCTAGACTTTAAAAATCTTTTTATACAATCTATAGTTCTATAACTATCATTAACCAATTGTTTGATATGATTAGAAAAACTCATAGCTGGATCAACCCATATACTCAGGTTCTTAAATGAGCCTACAGTTTTATTCACAGTGTGCTGTGTTAAATATTCACCTTTCAGTTTATGTCTCCCAAATCTCATATAGGTTCATAGGTTGGTACTAGGCTATCAGCCCTTGGGCCTATACAAGCCTAGCCATAACAATTCCCTGGATATTTCTTCCCACAGTATTTACTTTCCTGGACCCCCTGTCTAGCAGGGCGACTGACGTGATCCCCGGGGTGAATTTCCTATCTCCCATCCAATTGTCAAGGTTCCTTTTGAAGAGGGCCAAGGAGGCGCTCTGCTTGACATGTATGGGCAGTCTATTCCAGAGTATGGGGAGTCTCTGGGTTAGGAACCTATCCCTCCAGCATGTTTTGTTCATTGTGATGACAAGGTTTAGATCCCTGGAGCGTGTGGCTCTGAGGGATTGGGATTTCTTTAAGTGGAGCATGTCCAACAACTCAGGGTTTGACATGGCCTTGTATGTTAAGCAGAGATTGCCTCTGAGTAGACGATATGCCACAGAGTATAGCTTGAGTTTTTTTAGACGGTCAGCATAGGGCATCTGCTTTAGGCCTGTGATTCTTTTAGTGAGGTATTTCTGCGGCCTTTCCAGCTTTTGCAGATGTCTTGTGAGGTGCATACCAAACGGGGCGCTGTACTCTGTAATGGGTCTAATGAGGGATGAGTACAGTGGGACAATGACCTCCTTTTTTCTGGATGAAAAGCCCTTAGTGATGAGGTGTGCCACACAGAAGGATTTCCTGACTGTTGTGGCGATGTGGTTATCGAAGGTGAGACCACTGTCCGCCTGTGTCCCTAAGTCTCTCATCACACTTTCGGTGTTTAGTGTACTGCCACCTATGTGGTAATTCATGGGTACATGTTTTTTTCCCAAAGGGGATAACTATACATTTCTTGGCATTAAGCTTGAGCCCATGGCTCTGGCACCAAGCATCTGTTTCTGTAAGGCCCTTTTGTAGAATATCCACATCATTTGGGGATTCAATAATGGCTCCCAGTTTGCAGTCATCTGCGAACTTTGTTGGCCAGAGTCCCTTAGTGTTGGCCTGTACTTCAGAGAAGTAGATGCCAAACAAGAGCGGCCCCAGGACTGAACCCTGAGTTACTCCACTTGTCTGGATCTGGATTTGGAGTCTGCTATTTTTACAGTCTGGGTTCCGTCAGTAAGCCAGTTGGCAACCCATCGAGTAATGTAGGGATTTATGCCCAGCTTAGTAAGTTTATCTATGATTCCAGAGTGGGGATGGTGTCGTGGCAAGGTCCAGATAGGCTGTGTGGACCACCTTACCGTCGTCCACAGCTCTGGAAACTGATTCGAAGAAGTCAATCAGGTTCAGGAGAAGAGATTGGCCCTTCACAAACCCAAACTGGGTGGGGTCCAGTGTTTAAACGTTGCCAATGTCTTTGTTTATAAGTTCCATGCCCTTGCAGATCAGGCTCGTCAGACTGATGGGACGGTAGTTCCCGGAATCCAAGGTGGATCCTCCCTTGTGGAGTGGGATAACTGTAGCTGTGCGCCACTCAGTGGGCATGAAGCCTGAGGTGAGGCTATGATTAAACATGACACTTGGGTAAGGTGCCAGTTCATTTTGTAGTTCATGTAGTACACAGCCCGGGATGTCATTTGGTCTCATGGATGTTGTGTTCTTAGCTTTGGAGAGCGCGGTTTCTACCTGTGTGACCGTGATTACTGGAATTTGGCAATCTTTTGGTGTTGAGATGGGCCCCTTAGGGGGTGAGAGGGGGGTGAAGTTGGCACTAAATCGATCTGCCAGGATATTGCTTAGTTTTTGATGTATTTATCAGCATATTATTCTCCTGTGCCCAAATAGTCAGTTTAGTCAACTTATTTTGCAGACATGCCTTATCTGTAATATTTGTAATATTTCAGGTCCTCTGCATATAGGCTGTAGAACACCTCCGATGAAAAAGTTAGTTTTGAAAGATACAATCTAAACAAGTAAGGGCCTCGGATAGAGCCCTTTGGGACACCCTGACTGTAACCAAGGATTTCATCTATCCATTTGCTGTATGATACTTGCCATGTCCTATTTGTAAGCCATGCAGCTATCCTTATCAAGATTATGTCAGTTTCTAGTTGTACTAATTTATTGATCAGTGTTTTGTGTATGACCATGTCAAATGCTGAAGTTAAATCTATATAAATTACATTATAGCACACATTTTCATTCACAGTTGTTATTGTATTGTTATAGAACATCATTTTACAGGTGGTAATAGATCTATTTTACATATATGCATGGTGATACATGGTTTCAAGTCCAACTTATCCAATTCTGACAATAACTTATCCAGTATTACCTTCTCCGTTATTTTTCCACAACATGAAAGCAGACTTAAGGGTCTATATGACTCTGGATCTGTCCTACTTCTCTTTTACTTAGGTTTAATAAGCTCATGTCTCCAATCTTGAGGAATCTCTGCATATTTATATGACCTAGTAAATAATAGATATAATGGTAGTGTAAGTTCTTGCTGAAGTGTTCTCAGGACATTGTTACTAATTCTGTCTCCTCCCTGTGCTGTGTTTGGATCCAGTTTGAGTAGTTCTTTTTCAATGTAATCTAATTTAATTCCAGTGTCTGGGGTTAGCTGAATGTCACTAGGACAACTTATCACCTCTTTTGTGGAGCCAAACTGTTTTTGCATAAGATTTTGTAAATATATCTATAATCTGTTGTGTCTGAGAATGTTTGTCTTTCGGCTTTTCCCGGTAAAGGGTCACCACAGCGGAACTCCGGTCCGCTAATGATTGGCAGTAGATTTTTATGAAATGCCGAGGTGCCAGCTCGATGCTCAACCTTCAACGAAGGCATGCCCATTTATGCATGCATGTCTTTTGAACGCTACCCAACTGCGGGGAGGACATGCAGACTCCACACAGAAGGCACTCCCAAACCCAGCCGAGAATCGAATGGGAGAACCTCTTGCTGTGAGGTAACAATGCTACCGCCGTACCAAATTTAGAATCTGCACACAGTTTATCAGCTTGTATTTCTTACTCCTCCTACAGCTTATATATCTATAAAAAGGTTTCCTTTTATGCTCAATATCTTTATATACATTTTCTTCAATTTTTTTCTGTTGTCTAGCCTGTTTATTTCAGTTTTCAAAGTTGTAGTTTGACTTCTCTTCCATTTCATATATTTTTTTGTCTCTCACCTTAATCCGATATCTTGTTCTTATGGAAGTATATCCCCATGATGTATGCCTAGATCCTGATGTTAAGCATTTTTTTTATTTTTGCACTCAGTTTCTCTTTCAAAACGTTCCACATTCCATCTGCAGTTTTTCCACTGAACACCTCACTCTAGTTTTACATAGTGACCGTTTTGCTTCCATATAATCTGTAATTAACCTTCTGTGCATTGATTAAGATTTCAGTGTGGTAGAATTATCTAGCTACAAATTAACCTTTATAACCCCATGGTCACTGCATATCAATGGTGGTAAAACTTGACTTGAAGCAACAGTAATTTCTTTAGGAACACAAACAATGTCTAGTATGTTCCGTCTCCTGGTAGTTTTTTTTGCAATCTGAAGCAAATGGGGATATGCTAGAAGGGATTTCACAGGGGGTTGGGGGAGTTGGGGATGAAGTTAGAGCTGAATTTTTCAGCCAGTAGGTTTGCTGTATCTCCTTGATCAGTGAAGGTGTTGCCATTTCAGTTCTCCACCCTTCTGAGTGTTACGTAAGTTCTTGACAAGGCTGAGGAAGGCGTTGTGATTTTCCTTAGTGTAGAAGACTATCCTGACCTTGTAAATGGTCTTGTTGTTTTAGACTGTTAAAGTCATAAATAAACAAAGAGATTCACCTTATTTGTCTTGAAGCAGGAATAACACTTCAGGATGTACAAACAAACTTGCTTTTATTCAATAAACAGAGCTCGGAGACCGCCTACCAGGATGTTCAAATCAGTCTCTCCGAACAGAGAAAAAAAAAATGTTTTTTATACCTATCCTTATCATACCCAACATCAGGAAATTTGGCATTACCTTCTGTTTAACAAATTTAAAAATGTTATATGCCCTCGTGAGTCTCGCTTAGAGCTTCATATGAACATTTGACAATTAGGCCTCTCTAAAACATAGACCATCTTGGTTTAGGAATTTGTGTTTTGACCTTGTATTATTTTAGTACCAACATACATTATCGATATAGACATCCTTGCATTGACTCATCCCCCCAGCCTGAGGAGGCCAGAGTTTACAAAAGATTTCCTGACACATTGTATTTTCCTTTCCTTCCTTCATTAAGATTTGAACAACGTTCTTTAGAATGTAGTAAACATCCCATAACTCCTTCAGCACTTACTTTTCCTACCAGTATAGTATAATTTGCTGTTAAAGAGAATGCAGTTGTATAACACTTGAAATATAAAACTACAACTTGGGTGACACTGTAATCTGCATAATCATGCATCTACGTTGCATTTCTTCTTTTTCTTCTCCTTTCGACTTTTTTGCGTAAGGGGTAGCCACAGGGGACCAACAGTCCGCAGACTGATCGGCAATGGAATTTTACAGTATCAGGTTGCCAACCCAGCGTCCAACCTTCTACAGAAGGCGCACACATGATTGCAGGGAGGACATGCAGACTCCACAGAAGGCACCCCAGATGAGAATCGAATTTTAACATAAACATATTGAAAACATTTTATTTGATTCATTAGTGAAGAAACTGGAAGTTAATATGCATTTTGTGAAGAATAATTATGAGACTATATATTTTTCCATAATTGGAGAGCTCTTGTCTGAGGGTTGCTTTTTCTGATTTTTTGATAATTATTTTTTTCTTTTTGTTATATACCCTGTTGAGTTAAGGATTTCACTAGTGAAGTTTGCTTTGTATTGTTAGATTTGGACTTGCTTCTGGTTGGTATGGCAGCCTCAATGCAGCCATTTATGTTTATACATGGTTTCTATGAATAATTCTGCATAGGTAGCTATGTTCTCAGGGTTTGAGAGAGCCTTGAATTTTGACTGACTGTTGCTTAATAGGATGCAGTTTGCTTTAGAATAGTTTCTAACTGAATGGATGTAGTTGGGTTTTCGGAGTTGATTTTTATTTTGAAAGAGACACTGTTGTCATCTGATCTCACCAATGAGGGCATGACATGGGGGTGTAATACTTTTTCATGTTGATGAGTACTAGGTCCAGAATGTTTGATCCTCTGGGAGTACACACTATTTGGTGTGGGTGTTCATATTGATGACGTCCAGGAAACTTTGTGCCTGTGAGTTAGAGGCAATGTATGTTTCCCAGTCTGTAGAGCTGATTAGGGCAATGCGTCTTGCACCTGCCGTGGAGGGATTTATAAGGGCCCCAGCAACTCTCTAACTTCATCTTGACTGCAACCTCATCCATGTCCTGAAGCCCACTTTCCAGGCTTGCCAGGTGCCATCTGCTGTGCTAGGAGTGGAGCATTGTCCACATACTATGAAGTTTCCCTGGGTAGACAGATGGAGGTGGTGAATATTCCTGCACATGGCAGGCTAGTGGTCGAGCTTCACTTGGCACTCTTAGATCTGCTGAAAATAGAACATAAAAAGCAAACAAAGAAAATAAAGATAATGATGGAGACTACCAAAAAGGTTCATAAGTGTGTGTAGCTAATGAAAAACGATATTAATTTCTGTATAGAAATGCCATAAACCTTATGCAGTTAAGTAGCGTAGTGGTACATATTGGCAAGTACTGGTTCAGGGTTAAGTCTGTTTTCACTTCAAAATTATTTATGTAGTACTCTGTTTCCGTTTCATTTGACCGATTTCAGTATAATAAAATTCCATAAACTTCACTAAATATATTTATTTAATGTTTATTAAAGCTGTAAGTATGACAGTCTGACATGTTCTGTGGTTAAGTAATTTAATTTATTTTCATTTTTATTTTATAAACATCTCTCATTTCCTTCTTTATGTAAACCCATTACTTGTGTATCATGAGACCATTCCTCTGGTGCTGCACCTGGCTGTACTCCACATCCTCAGCAGCTGTGGAAATATGAAAAATTAAAAAATGTTAAAGACCAATGTGGGCTACTGAACCTGAATGAATGTGCTATGTGCTTTAAAGAACTACAGTATTTAATACCTTTAATAGGATTCCCTATATAACTTTGGTTATCAAAGCCCCATCCCCCTCAGCTTGCATTTTATCCTGTACTTCATAATATAGTTATTAGGAAATGCAACATCCATCCATCCATCCTCAACCCCTTTTTCCCATTTTGCACATGGGGTCGGGGTGTCACTCAACAGTGGCAATCATCTCAAGCCAAGCTTTACACTGCCAGGTGGCTAGCCCTGCCATTGTAATTCATTCGTAACACACACACACACACACACACACACACACACACACACACACACACACACACACACACACACACACACTCCCAATTTAGAGTGTCCAGTCTGCCTACTGCATATCTTTGAATTGTGGGAAGAAACCAGAGCACCTGGAGAAAACCCACATGACCGCAGGGAGGTCATGTAACTCTGTAAATGTAAGCAGAGTTCAACAGCACGGATCATAAGGAAATAGTTGTGTTTAAAATCCTGCTGTTAAAGTTGGGAAGCTATCTATCCTGTAAAAAAAAATGTTGTACATGTCTTTGGTAAAATGAAGGAATGGTGAGCAGCTGAAAATAAATTATTACAGGCCGTACTGAACTTCTGCATATAGGTTCTGCAGTTGATACATTCAGAGGCACCAGATACTGGGATGGAGGACAATGACTGACACATGGTGGGGTAAATCATTTGTTGCTGTGGCAATCTCAGCAGGTAAGTCAGTTATAATCTTGTAGAACTTTCTCTGTCTGTAAATTACATTCAAGTGTCTGGTCTAAGCTGTAAAGAATTATTGCCTTTAATGCTTACCAATATGAGTATTTTGTATTGTTAGAAGTAACTTGATATTGCACTGATTTTCACCATTAATGTTAGTTGAGAAAAAAATATTTTATTAATCAGGACTTAAAGCATTGCAGTTTGAATTAATGCAAAGCTAACGGACAATATGTAATTCAATAACTTCCTCTGCCTATGAGATGTGTGATGCTTCTGGATGTAGCATTTGCAGAACTTGAGGAAAGTTCTGGAAATCACCAATACATTTCACTAGCATTTCATATCTCTCTCAAAAATGTTCTGTGATGACCCTTGGCAGTGCAGCATGTAAGTAATGCATTTTAAGTCTGAGTTAAGGCAATGTTACTCCAACACAAGTAATGTAACTGTCTTGAAGTACAATATAACAAAATACCACAACAATGGTATTTACAATAAAATGAATCGTTACTCAGCAAGTCGTTCAGAAATGTTTATGATATGCCCATCCTTCTAAACTTTTCTAACACCAATGCCCATGAAGCAGCCTGTGTAACGCACTTTTATATTTACAATGCTTTCTCTAAGCTTTGAAGAATTAATAGAACTTATAAATGGAAAATACCTGTATACATATGATTCTGTCATCAAATGTTGAACACTTAAGTGAATGCAATAAGAGCAGTTATTTGAAAGTGTATCTAAAATAATTGAATTACAACAACAACAACAACAACAAAAAACTTGCAGGGTGTCAAGCTGCCCTGCCCCCCCCCCCATATGCCCTGCTAATTATAATACCAACTCTGAGATCAGATCGCACAACAGCGGGGTAAAGGCAAATTCCCAGACTGCTGTAAGGCGATCTGGCATGGAAAGCAACTGGCTGGCTGAAAATCGGGTAAAAAAAAATGAACATTTCATCTTCTCAACTGCAACCTTGCCTGCAACAAGTGATGGAGAATCTTGGTCTCTCTTTCAGACTAATTTTGGGCACCAACCTGGGCTTTAACAGCATGTTTTAAGGTCCAGAATCCAGATTAAAAATGGAATGAAGAGGCAACTATAAAACTGAGACTGCTAAGATGTGAGCCACAGCCATTAAGGAGTGACATCAGTCTGTATGGGCCCTTACATCCTGCACAGACACAGTGCTGGGCTCAGAAAAGCACGAGTTTACATAGGCTACTTTTACATACTCCAGCATCTTGCCACTAACCTGAGTCTTGTGCAGTGCTTATGCCCATGAATGAGCATGTCTTTAAGTTGTTCACAGTTGTACAAATTTGGATATGACAATGAAAGCACTCGCATGTACGTGATTGTATGTGATTCATAGAGCTAAGTTTAGTAATGCTTAATTTGCATAAGAACTTTGTAAATCTGACCGTGCTTTGGGCCAGTTTTTTTTTTATACAGTTTATCATTTTGAAAGCTGCTGGGTTCTGCTTTATACAAAGGTCGAGGTATTGTGCATATTAACTAAAAAGGTTTATAAAAGGCAGAGATAACTGACTTTCAACAATTTTAAGCTAGGATTGAATCTCACTGTGACATCTCCAGGATTAGCCTGTGACTTATTGGTGAGGTAGGAAATTATGTGATACTACTGCATTTTTACCTGCAAATATTTGAGATGTGCAATGTGTCATTTTCAGTGTGTCTTTACTACCTTTCATGTGTGGATGTGTAGAGATGGCTACTGTAGACACTGGTTTCTGGCAATGGAAATGCTGAGGACAACACTACAGGCTACCTTCCTGCAAATGAAAGACTAAATATTTTCTAGTGTATTTTCAAACAGTTCCCCCACTCATCCAGCAAAGCCTTATAGACCTGCATTTCACTTTGTACAGTCTGGCACGTACTACTGGAGATAAATGTATAACACAGACAGAATTAGAGGAAAGGTAAATCCAGGTATTATAAGTAATGCTTTACTGTACTTTTGCTATTGTTCAGTTACTGAATGAAAGGCATGACTCAGAATTGATCATACTCACATAGATTAGGAAGGTGTACTTATTTGCAGACATGAATATTCAGGTTACAAAATGTTGCAGCTGCAGGGTACAAGACATAGGGGAGACTACTTCAATCTTGAGGAAAAAACACATCTTTGGGGATGCACTGAACATATGGAAAACATCTTTTTTGGGAAATGGGGTCCAAAACAGGCAGAGAGAGGTAAGGTGTGCAATCAAGTAATGGCTAGCAAATGCTATAGGGAGAAGGAACCTTAACTTGGAATAGTGTAGGAAAAGAGCTAATGACATGCTGGGCCATGCAAAAGGCTAGTCAGAATGCGGTTGCCCGTTGCATCACTGGAGGTAGGCCTTCTATTGTCCCACCTTTAATACTGGATGAGGAGTACCTTCTTTCTATAAGGGCAATGACTTTGATGAAGAGGAGGAAGCTGCAGGAGTCATCTGAGGTGGTGCTGACACCAGTACTTTCAGACACCTACAACATCCTAATACAGGTAGTTGCTGGCTTTGCTATTTTCAGGCCAGAAATGCTTACTATTGTTCCTGTTCATATAATTCTTAAATGTCTCCTCATTGGGTTCTCCATCAACATCAGCAGTAGCGCAAACTCTACAGACACTGCTTTGTAAGTGTGAACATAATCCTTTTTAAAAAAATCCTATACAATGGTCATCGGTCACATTAACTACATTTTGACATATTGCTTCACAGGGTCAGCACCAGAAACACTTGCATGCTGTGCTGCACCACTGCAGGCTGATGACAGAATAATGTCAATCGATAATTGTCATAACTCATTCTCATGACAGTGGCATTTGGTCACAGAGTACTGGCAGGGCCCCCTACCCCACAGCTGGAAGATAGCTCCATAGGGAGTGACACAGGCTCACAGAATCAGCATAATGGCAAAGTGGCATTGCAGAAATGGGGAAACACCACATAGCTACACACACATTTCTTGTGCACATCCTGAACCACTTGGTGAAGAGACACCCCTTTTGGAGGTAGCAGATCTTCATCACATAGATCACTGCTTCAGTAACTTTTGCTATATGGGTTATATCCTGCCAAGGATATAACAGCCAGACAACTTTCAAAGCTTCAGGGTATCTTCCATGTGCCCAAACTTTCAGACAGCTTGGACTGTGCTGACCAAAAGACAAGTTTGGGCACGAAACCCTTCAGAGATTTACTGTCACTGAAGAGTATTCTTCCCTGAGGCATTTGACGATCAACATTTGGCTTGTGCTGTTCCTTTGCTGGGCAGATATGTTTCCTTTGAGGAAGAAATTGTCCATGATTTAATCCATCTGTGGGGAATTCTACAAGTAGACCTCTTCACCTCCTCTCTGAATAGTCAACTCTCAAGATTCTGTTCCAGGACTCCATGCATGATGGCCTGGAAGATAGATGGCTTTTCTTTTCCTTGGACAGGAATGTTGTTGTATGCTTTTTCACCCTTTATATTAATATCCAGGGTACTTCTGAAGATTAAGAAGGAATCCCCCATTATGGCGACTCGCTTCTGTCCCAGGCCGCTATGGTTCTCCCTTCTTTTGTAAATGTCCAGGGGCAATTACTACAAGCTTCATCACAGACTAGATGTACTCAGACAAGAACAGGAGTGTTTAATATACCCTGACATCAGTCAACTTCAGTTGATCGCCTGGATGATAGAGTCTTAATTCATTTTAGGCACCTGTTTACTGAGGGCTTGCAGCTAGTACTAATGGAGGCAAGAAAGCCTGCTACTAGAGAATCCTATATTAGCAAATGGAAAGTTTTCTAGTCGGTGCCATCAATGTAACCAGCACCCATTCAGTGCTAGTTGTTCTCTGGTTTTACAATATTTGTATGAGTTACTATCCTATAGCCATTCTTATTCTTCTGTCCATGTTCATTTATTGGCCATTTCAGCATGTGTGCCCATGGATCCTCCTCTTTCAAATGTAGACTCACGTCAAAATGTTTTTGAAAGGAGTTTTGCACAAGAGACCTCCAAAAAAACCTGTCGCCCCTCCTTGGGATCTTAAATTTGTGTTAGAGGAGGTAACATATGCTCCATTTGAACCAGCTAACTTGGCTGTCTTAAAGTTCTTAATATGGAAAATCATTTTACTGATTGCTCTGACCTTTGCAAGAAGGGTACTTTAGGGTTGACTAACTATAAGAGTTTGCAGCTTATCTCGTTTGCCATAGAGACAGGGTTTTTTTTTTTAAAACAAATCTTTCTTTCTTTTATGCCTAAAGTAGCATCCAAGTTTACTTTAAGCCAAGCTATCCATCTCTCCATTTTCCTTCCTCTACCTAAAAATGAGGAAGAAGTGAGACTCCATATCTTGGATGTCCACATACAACTCGGATCCTGTCTTGACAGAAATAAATCTTTGAGATCTTCAGATTGTTCATTTCCTGTCAAGATGAGAAGAAAGGGCAACCTGTGTCAAAACAGACTATTTCCAAATGGTTGTCTAAGGCTGTTACTTTTGCTTTACTCGCCATAACAAAACTGTTCCAGGCAGGGTCAAGGCCCCTTCTACCAGGGCCTTTGCTTCATCTGTGGATTTTTGGAAAGGACTGGGTTCTCTACATATTTTTACAAAGCATTTTAAGTTTGATTCCTTCTGTAGGCCCTGATCAGAGTTTGCTAGGACCATTCTCCAAGGGCTCCTGGACTTTCTTCTTCCACCTCTCAAATGTAGTTAACTTGAGTAATCTATAGCTATGGCTACTGTAGCACTGATCAATATGATGAACATAGTACAGTTTTATAAGTAAACTTACCATAACAATAGATGTTCAAATGATCACTGCTGCAGTAGCTGCTCCTGCCCTCCACCCCCTTTGCTTTTGGAGTGCTTTTTATGCCAGGATATGGACATTTCTTTTTTTTTTGTTCTTAGCTTTTCCCCTTCAGGGCTCAGCCTTCCTCTGTCTCTCTGTTGGCAGTTAAGATCTGAAGGACTTCGAACCCAAGCTTATCTTTTAGTCGGCTCAGCTTGAGCTGCCTGACAGTTTGACTGTGTGGAAGATGACCTGAAGCTTTGGACGCTGTCTCTTTATGTCCTGGGCAAGATATAACCTGGATAGCTAAGCTTACTGTGGCAGTGACATTTCAGAAATCTACTGTTATGGCATGTTTACTTACACAACTGTACTTCTCACTGTTATGCCTGTGCACTGGCTGCCGGGTTAAGCCATCTTTCACCATTAGCTCCAGAGATAAGGAAGGCTTTGTCTGCCTAGCAGCAGATGTGCTCTGACACAGTTCAAGCCCAGGCTACTACCATTGAGAATCTGGTAGCAATGATTATAATATATGTGATGCTAGTGTTATTAACCCAGGTTCGAGTTGATAGCCTGCGTCACCAAGAAAATAAAACTGGAAGGGAACAAACAACAAATCTGGGGTGATTACTCAGTTCTAGCTATGTCACTGTACAGATACAGAAATAACAGTGTTTAATATTAGAATAGTTTACACTTACCAAGTAGGCGACTATGGGGAATGCTACCATGCAGGAAAAGTCAGTATAGTGAGCTTGTGTGCCATATGTGAAAGTTAAGGGCACTGCTAGGATTTTATTTATTAATTTGACATTTGTTTACTGGGATGATCTCACTAGGTAAGTGCCCATTTTCAGCTGAGGTCTGGAGAGAAAAGCTCCAGAGGTCATCAACATTTTGACAAAGTGTAAGATCACATAGTAACACTCTGATTTAAATACTATATAAATATGGAAAAATTATGTATAGAAAATGTGAATCAGCCAAGATTTAAATATACGGAAATGTATGCTTGTATAGAACTAAGTAATTACTTATAAAGAGGTGTGAGGCAGGCATGATTGTATCCATGTATACTAATTATGACATGCGTGATAGATATAACCATTACTTCACATTTATATTGTAATCATTTTAAGATATGCATCAGGTAATAGAACAGTATTTAATATATACTTGGGTTGAAAAGGTGGATGCATTCTGGCCTAAATGCAAAAAAGTGATAAAGTGGGAATTAAAAATGTTTGAACATAATTGTAACCAGAGGAGTTAGCAGTGAAAATAAATACAGGAGAGGTAAGAAAGAGGGGATACTATAGGAGATAAGTAGTGAACTTAAATAAGGTAATGCATATATATGCTGATATGGAGCATTAGCAAAGCCATACATTAAGTAGTCTTTTACAGAAAGTTTGAAGGATTGGAAGGAGGGGTTTGGCCATATGGGTATAGGGATAGTATTCCAAGCTTTAGCAACAGAGCAAGAATATAGACAGTATTCTACAAATTTGGAGGATTTATGAATAATGAGTTGATTGGTCATTCGATCACAGTGGACATTTGGGGAGTGTTCTTGTAGGGTTGAGTTTTGGACTGGGCATATAGCATAGTGAGTAATTTTGCATGCATTTACTAACTGTGTATATTTTAAATAATGGGGTAGTTTGAGCCAGTTAGTTGAGTTATTTTAGTACAGAATAGTGTTTGATATGTAGTGAGTATTGGATGCAAATCTGACAACTTTAGAGTAAACCTAGTTTTTGATATGTTTTTTGATGGCATTTTGTATATAGAAATTTAATTTGATGTTATCTATTGTCATTATTGTAAGAGACCAGTTCAGTATTGGTGTTACTAAGGGAGCATATTTTAAAGTTATACTTTTCATGGGACTGGGCTTTTAAGATGAAAAGTAGTTTGGTCTTTTTGTGGTTAAGCAGGAGTTGAGATTTATGTATCCATTTTTTTTGTAGCAGTCAAGGATTCCTGTCTAATTTGTTGACGTGCTGGGTCATTAGATGCATATACTGGTGTTGAGTCATCAGCATACTTTATGAGAGAATCATGTTGCATGCATGTGTGGAGTGACTTGGTAAGATTATTGTAAAGAGGAATGGACCAAGGATTGATCCTTGTGGGACACCGGTGTTAATAAGGGAGAGAGAGTGAGAGTTTGGACGGCCATTTCACTGATTGGCGTCTGTCATTGAGGTAACTCTTGAACCAATTTAGGGTTTCTGGTCTTAAACATAGGAAGGACATCTGTGCTAAGAGTTTAGTATGACAGACTGTATCAAAAGCCTTTGAAGTCAAGGAATAGGGCAGAAACAAATCTGCCACTGACTCTGGCTGTGATTCTATCAATAATTGCTAGTAGAGTTTGTATTAGTACTATGGAATGGTCAAAAACCATGATGAGTTGGCGTTTGGAAGTTGTTCTTGGCTGAGATAATTTAGAAGTTGCTTGTGGATGCAATTTTCCAGTATTTTTCAAACAGTGGATACAAGTGCTAGTGGATTGTGATGCCTGTTGAGTTTCCCCTTTATGGAGGAGGATAATATATGACTTTTTCCAGATTGGAGGATGTAAGATTTCTGTCCGGATCTATTTTTACAAATAGATATGGGATAAGCTATATTGCTTGCTGTCATTTTAAAAAAATGCTAGGTAAGCTATCTGCAGAGATACAGCAGATTTTTAGTTTAACAGACGTTTTATAGCAGATGTAGATTGGGATTCTATTTTTGTCCTGGTTGCAGTATTTCTTTAACAGTTAACCAGAACTTCTTAGGATCAGTTTTGCTGCCAGTTTGGAATGTATAGTAGTATGTCTTTTGTCAGAGACTATTTCTTTGTGTGATTGAGAAGATTTTTGTAGTGTTCAAAATTTTGTGGAGTTTTGTTTTATCTGCCAGTTTTTTCCAGGCCTTGTCATGTGTATATGTTTTACTGCAGTATTGCTTAACCAGGCTGCATCATATGTTTTTATACTCTTATTTCTAGGTGGTGCTGTTTTGCTTACGATATCAAGGAAAATTAAATTTTGTTACGGTATTGTGTAAGGGGATTTTTTTTAGTATATTCCAGTTGATTGAGGAGAACATGGTATTGAATATATGAGGGTTAAAGTTAGATTACCAATAGTTTTAAAAGCTTGCTGTTTTAGGGGATTATGTATGCAGTGCTTGGCAAAGTTATGGGGATGATTACTGAGGAAGTTTAGAGTACCTGAAGAGCTAAATTTGGCAGGGTTGGAAACTAAAATCCAGTCCAATAAAGAACATGAGTTTTTGCTAAAATCTGTGGAAGTTTCTATAAGTTGTTTAAAGCCAAATAGATTTATACTGAATTTTGGGGGCAGTTGATGTGAGGTCAAGCCAATTTATGTCGACATCCTGTAATATTACAGTACCATGGGTGATGGAAGTTGAAGTCCAATGTAGAATTTATTCTAGTGTAGAAGTAATGTCATCAGAGAGATTATATAATGCAATAATACATATTTGCTTTTGTTTGTTTAGCTTCAGGAAATTAATAAGGAGTTCTGCTTTATTGAGTTGTGATATGGGAGCATCATACTGTTTTAAGTTGTAGTGATTTGGGTACATTATTGCAATATCACCCCCTTTTCCCTTTGGAACAATCCTTTTCGTACTATATTATAGTCAGGTAGTAGTTTCTCCATATTGCTGATGTTTGGTTTTAGCCAATTTTCGGTTATAGCTAGTATATTGGGTTTTTGAAGTGCGATCCACGCATGAAGATCTGTGATTTTGTTTTTTTATACTTCTAGCACTGATAGTAAAGAAAGCATATAGGTTCATAAATAAGCAAAAGCCTAGCTGTCTTTGTGGGCCATTTTAAGCCTAGACAATTTCCTTTTTGTGCTCGTAATAACCAGTGCCATTTCATTATATATTGGCCTTATCCAGCCCATGGTCGATAATTATATATTATCCTTGATGGGAATAACTGGGATCATACCATAGATTATTTGAGTGGACACAAGGATGGGATAAACCATTTAGGAGCTGCATCTGTTCATTACTAGTACAGGGGGCAGTGCTGGGGTAAATTTTCTGTTTCACATCCATAGATCCAAGTTTCACTTGAAAATGGACAGGGACAAACTCTGTTTTATGTAGATGGGGAGTCAGTTCCATAGCGGTGGTATCCTGTTTGAAATATACCTGTCCCTCCAAACCATTCTGTTGATGTTGCAGAAAAGGTTTACATCCCTAGAACGAATATGTCTGATGCTGTTAGACTTGCTGATGTGCATTAATCCCTCAGTTATGAATCTAAGGATGCCTTGTATGACAGACGCAGTTCAGCTATTGGCAGTCTGTAGGATACCAAGTATAATGACCAGGCTTTGTGTCAATTCATATAGGACATGTTGTTTAGGCGTCGTATCTTTTCAGTAAGGTATCTCTGTGGGCATTCCAGTTGTATGTGTCTGGACAGACGCATACCAAAGGGAGCATTATATTCAGTGATTGGTCTAATGAGGGCTGAATAAAGGTGGACAATGACGTCCATAGATCTAGACACAATCCCATTGTTTATAAACTATGCAATATAGAAGGACTTTTTTTACAGTTCATACATGTTGGTCAAAAGCTGGCTGACTAGTAGGGGGTGAGGGTGGTGGGGATTTGGTTAGTGTGATTTTATCATGTTGTTTTCATTTGAGCAATGGCTGTTTAGTCCAGGGTTGGACTGAATACAACCATCTTATAGGACTGATTTTAAGATAAAGTAGTATTTCTAGATACTTTCTTGGTGATGTTCTTTTGAAAGGTGTTACTTTTGGCTGTCTTGAAGTTAAGGTGAACAGTTTTAAATTTGAAATAAAGACCTGGAACATCTTTGTAAAGGCTAGCTATTATAGTAGGGAAGTGGGTTGGCTTGCAGAAACTTGGTTGGTGAGATGATGTTTGTAATTAGGATACTATGTTAGTATAGACAAGATTATACTGGGCAGAAACATATTGCAAAGGTAATGTCTTATCTCTACTGGGTATAAAGGAAGCAAAAGCAGTATATGACTTTAATACTATTGGGATACTAAAGTAGATAATTTTTGGAGGATAAGAGATTTTAGTATGCAATAAATTTACAAGTGATGTGCAGTGATAGAGGAAAGTATAATTGTTATGGATGTAGCTTGTATGGTAATGTAGTAGTTAGCAAATGGAAATGGGTAGTATGAGATAATTTAGTGATGGTTATTGGTGATGTCGATTGGTTTTGTAGTTTGGGTCGGACATAGGTTAGTTGGGATGGTGTTTAGTTTAGTGCAAATTTAGGCAAGGTGGGGATGGGTGGAAATTGGGGATAGGGTAGGGGAGTGAAGAGAAATCTGAGCATAGCGAGGGTGGGATGAAGCAGGGTCCACACTTGGCTACTGAGATTTTCTCACAAAAAAAAACTATCAGTCACGTAATAGATCTGTCAAGGTAAGAAATAGCATCAAAGATGTAGTTTTTCTATAACCTCAAAAATACACTTGTTCCTTTCCCATACCAATGAGTATTGATGGCCCAGTTATTTGAAAGATCCTTGCTGACAAGAAAGTTATTTTAGGGAATCCAGATTTGTCTAGAAAGGGGAAGTCCATTTTTTGTTTATAAGAAAATTAGAAATTTAAAACAAATATTAGAACAAACAGTTCGAATGGAGACAGAAAGTTACTCTTAAGGGAACCTTTCTTTGTCAGAATTGTAATTATTGTTAAGTTTATACTGTAGGAAGTTTTCAATTTAAACATCCTAGGTTATGTTTTAATGGCAAGGAACAAATATAACTGTCACAGTGATGGACTAGTATACGTTGCGAGCTGTTCCAACTGTGACAGTTTTTATACAGGAAAAACTATAAGCAAATTAAATGAAAGAATTAGGGAGCATATTTAGCCATTAAGAAAAAGGATGCCAAGAATGCATTGGCAAGACACTTTATGGAGTGTCCAAATTTTAGGAAGTTTACTTTTTTAGTGGTAGAACAAGTAGACAAAGCCAAATTTACAGGTACATTTAAGACTTTTTTAGAATACATTGAATTAAAGTGGCAAATTGTTTAAGAGCTGACACTACACCAGGAATTAACAATTGTATTTCTGTCAAAACTTTGTTAAAATACAAATGTATTTAAATTCTGTTTAGAGTGGATATATAGCTTTATAGTTTAATGAATTGGTGACTTGCTAATAATTTGATAAATTTCATTGTACTTTCTAATGTGACATCATCAAGGATTTTAAAAATGTGTTGCAACATGATTTTTTTTTATTCTGATGAAGTTCTTAATAGTAAAAAGAACAAAAGTGCTTAATACATTTATTTTTGTGCATTCTTTCTTGTGGTTTGTGTCCTAACTGTTTTAAAGTGGTGTGTTTAATTTTGAGGTTATAGAAGTTTTCAATTAGTGTTGGTATTGGAGACATAGGTTTATTTCAGAAATTTTGATTTGTTTTAACAGGTTACTATGCAAAGGTTTGAAATAACAGAAAATAGTAATACTTTAAGGTGAGAGAACAGTATGTGAATGATTTTCTGTGTACTTAACCTGCAGCTGTTGATTAACACTACAAGTAGGAAATTATGGCTTGATAAAATGAACAAGTAATTTTAAGTTAAAGCAGAGATAATTTAATTTGCTAAGGACTTGAAAGTTTTTTCTATTAGGCTGGAATTGTAGCAGCTGTGTTTCATTTTACAATGTAGTCTCATAACCATAGTTTAATCTTTAGTAGTATAGTGTAAGGAGGGAAGGTGTGCGTGTGTGTGTATATATGCATGCATATATGTGTGTGTGTGTGTGTGTATACATATATATATATATATATATATATATATATATATATATATATATATATAGGTGTGTGTGGATATAACTGAAGAAAACAAGGCACAGAAACACGACTGAAAGCATAAAAAGTTTAATAAGGTAAGCGCTTTCACACCAAGTACTAGTGCTTCATCAGACCATATAAAAACTACATCAGCAAATACTTTTAATACACTCACATTGATTTAAAGCAGCCATTAAAAATCAAGAAAAGGTAAAGCTCTAACATCAGCTTGTGTTATTTAAAGAGACATCATGCTTTTTATACAGGCTTAATAGAAACCCTGTCATTTAAACCTGGGTATTTATCAGCTTGCCATAATATAATCCAATGCAATTCTCTGGTTTCAGTAAAGTTTTTAACATCACCACCACATACATTTTCGGAAATAATTTCAACAGTTTGAAATCTAAAACCATGTTCATTGTCTTTCTCCATACAATGCCTGGGTAGTGCATTCTTAGTGTCCCCATTCCAAATACAATATATATATGTTCTCTGACTCGTTCCATTAGTGACCTGTTGGTTTTTCCTACATAGAAACAGCGGCAAACTATGCATGTTGCCAGATAAATCAAATTCCTAGTTCGACAGTTAGCTGTAACCTCAAATTTATACTCAAAACAAGTAACTGGATGAATAAAACATGCTGATGTGTCAATAAACATACAGAAATTGCATGTACGGCATTGACTGGTGCCTGTCCAACCACCATCCAGTCTACTTTAGTTTTTGTGTCACATTTTTTATAACAAAGTTTTCTTTTGAGTGATTTCTTATTCTTAAAGGCAAAATACGGTCTATGGCCAACAACCTTTGAGATGTCATTGTCCAAGCTCAATATAGACCAACTGGGTATTGTGACTTTGTTTCAGTTGTTGTTGTTTGCAATCAAGCAGAGTTTTTCTGAGTGATTAACAATAACTCCTAGCAGAAGCTAGCCAGTTAAATTTTTCTAGGCCGTTTGCTTTGTACTGGCCATCCCTTATGTGATGCACCGTATTGACAGCACATTGTGAACTTTGTCCATGATTCACCCCAACAGGCTTTAAAGTTTATAGGATTTAAAATACCTTTTTATGTAATTAATAACATGTTGGTGTGATTTTTTTTTTCTTCCAATGGAACCTTCTGTTCACCACTACAGCTAAAATAATAAACTCCCTTGAGGAAGTGAATTCCACTTACAGGCTTGCAGTCCTAAAATTGTTCACTTTTAAACCATTTTACCACCCTGACTATTCCCCCATTTTTAAACTACTTTAGTATTAGTTTATCCTCTGATTTATTATGAAAAAAATCTTTGCCGGTAAACAAACTTTGGGCATCGCCACAGATATTTCACAGGATGGTACAGTCTCTTCTCTAGTATTACTTAGTCAAGATTTTTATACATTTTTTGCATTTGTCCCCCTCACCTGGCCACTGTACTGATCCATTTATTCTCCAAGAAGTGAGATCCCTACTGTCCAGAATTTTCCCTAAGGACATCAGGAGCAGGGCCATCATATGGGCGGTAGATTTTTTTTTTCCTTCTTGTTCTGAAGTTTCTCATGCAATGGGCGTTGTGCTGGACTATGTCTTTCCTGTGTGAGTGATGTAAGCTTGAGGCAAAAGTCTGCACTAATTCTCTAGTCTCCACCAGTGCGCTGCAGTAGAATATGCATTCTTGAACATGAGCTTCTCCTCTCCCAGACTGAGAAAAATTAGTGGGCTTAACCCCTTCCATTTTTCTCCTCCCCACTGGGCTGCTTTGGTGCAGGGACTGGTAATTTAATATTGGTTTATTTGGGGTATTGTCAAGGCTGTATCGCCTGCCATTCCATGGAGATGACTACTTAATCACTTGTTGCCAAATCTAGGGTAGGCCTCATTGCTGATTCACACCACACCTACTTTGGATATCTTTTTGCAGGAGGCGTTACCCTATATTTAGATGACACTGTTGGCTCCATTGCCAATTTCTCCAACATCAGTCTTACTGATGATGGGTCCCCTGCTATCAGTGCAGTTTGAACAAACATTTGCCCTTTAGATGATGATGGTGTTTAATATCCATGATTGAGGGTGATTGACATTGGTGTCAGCAGTGGCCTTTTCTTTTCTGATGCAAACTAGAGTCATCTTTCCCTGAGCCCATGTTACCCTCTTGCCAGCTGTATCTATTATTGCTGGACCCATCATTCCACTTGCCATGTCTGACTAAGTTCTACCAGCCAGACGTTTCAGCCTTGTAGGTAGCTTTCACTCGACTCTCTTGTTCCTTTTAAAGCTCTTAATACCTCAGTTTTCTGTGGGATTTACCTTGTCATTATACCTAGGTCAGGCTTTCTGTCATGTCAGTTTCAGGTTTTCATTCCCGTTTAGTTCTACTTTAGGATACTTCCTTCCCAGATTTTCAGTTTTCCAAAAGGCTTTTGTCCTCCTCTGAAGAAGAAGCCGAGAAAACACCCTAGAAATGTTTGGCTAAATCTAACCAAACTGTGCCATATCCTCAGTATGAGGATATGTCTGAGGAATTTGCTGATAAGGAAAGCACAGCATCTTTCCTCCATATGACTCTAAGGTTGGTTTGATACTTAAGAAAATGCTGGGTGATGGTATCTGAAGCAGTCCCCTGTCCCAGAGAAGACATCATTAGGTATGTATTATCCAAGACATTCTGGGAGATACCTCTTGCTGTGGATACTTTTTTAATGATTTTGACAGAAGCATGGGAACATCAGGGTACCATGAGTAGTTTCCAAAAAAACTGATAGATCCCCCCACCTCCCACGCTCGTGCCTACACACACACAAAAAAAACCGGTCTGCTTCAAAACTAAATTCCACTTCTCAGACATAATCTGTCTATGGCTTTGTAAAGGCTGTTGAAGGAAAGTTACTTATCTTTTCCCTTGACCCCGAGAGCCTTATGTTATATTGAATAAAGTTATAGGTACTGTGAACAGTTTCTTGACAGCGGCGAAAAGTAGTGCTTGAAGGTACACACATCTACAGCCACAACTGTCAGCTTCCTTGTGGTCCATGTTACATGTCACATCTCTGCAAATGCTCCTGGCTACACCTTATACTGTTGGCCAAGGATGTCAGGGTAATGTTGTGCAACTTTCCAGGGCCCTTGCTCTTTTGCCCTAAATTGATGATCACCTGAAAGCTGTGAGAGACAGAGAGAAATATTTCATTGTTAAATGGTACGGCATAAACAACTCACTGTATAAAATAGGGAAAATGTTGTACCAGAAGCTGCAAACAAACATTTAATGCACAGTTTAAGCACTTTTGTTCCAATATGACATAAACTTCATCAGAAACAAAGCATCAGTTTTACTTCCTGGTTTAAAAACACTAAAAGGCACCAAAAGTGTAATAAGTTATGAAAAAAATCAAGAAACAGTCATCATAAAATATATATTTGTTAGAAATCCAACTACAAAGTGCAGATGTTTGAAAATACAGTCGGAATTAGTGACGACAAAACATAATTAAAAATCATTACAAAGTTACTTAGTTGAATCAGATTAAATTTTCACTGCCTTAATCTTATGTGTAGGATTGATAGAGAGAACGTCATTGATGCCTGGGCGAGTACATGCATTGAGTAGTAGTTGCCAGTATAGTTCTTTCTGCTCAAGAACAAGCTCCCAGTGACCTCTCCATGAAGATTTTCTAACTCTTTCCAACACAGAAAAAGGCAAATTTCTTAAAAATCAATACACACTGTTGGATGTCTGTACAATGCGTTAGTGGTATGTGCTTTGGAAATCGCAGTCAGGTGTTGGTAAATCCTGTTTTGAAGTGGTTCCACAGTTTTAACAATATAAAATTCAGGGCATGAAGAGCAAAGAGCAATGTAAACTAGCCCTGTAGTGTTACAATTATATCTCCCAGTGTGAGAAATAACTTTAGAAAAGCCTGCGATAAGTAAGTGGGTGCCTGCAAGATGTAGCGGCATTGCTTGCAGGCACCACAGCTTCTCATTCCTGCATTGTTATGGGTAATATTGTGTGTGTCAATATTTTTCTCCAGTATAGTTTTCAAATTTTTACTGTTCTTGTAAACAAACTTTGGATGTTCTCCCAAAAGCTCAAGCATTCCAAATGTCCTAAAGACCATTCTCCAATGTGTACTAATAACATTTTTAAGTGAAAAAATACTGTTGTATTGAATGACAAAAGCCTTGGAAGAGTCCTTTGTCTGATTTTTAACCTTTGCAAGTGTGCTGTTGGATGAATAGAGTATAGGACCGTAGGTAGAGTGCCTGGTCCCTTTAATCTATTGAGTCATGTCATCCAACAGTGTGGAACGGTATCCACATTCAATGAAATAATTGCAAACTTTGCCAACTTCCCCTGAAAAACATGATCTTTGAACACTGACCACGTCTGATAAGTTGTCCCCTTACCAAATTATTATTTTTTTTCCAGTAAGGCTGTTTGCTACCAAAATGTAAGTAGGAATTGGAAGAAATATCCTTTCTGTGAATGGTAAATTCGTACCTTTCCTTGACTGAGTTTTTATATACAGTGATGTTCAAATTGATGGAACAGTGATCCCACTGAAATGTAAACTCAGGAAACCTGGTGGAGTGATTAAGAAAATTCCCAAATTCAGACAGTTTCTCAATGGTACATTTCCATATGATGAATATATCATCCAGGTACCTCAAGTACTTCTCCACCTTAGAAAATTGAGGGCTGTTGAAAATGTGTGTGGTTTCCCAGTACCAAAGGACCATATTCGCAAAAATGGGAGCTGAAGCTGGCCCCATTGCCACACATCTGTGTTTATAAAATTCCCCTTCGTAATAGTTATTCTTGAGAACCATCTCATAGGTTCATAGGTGTTTACTAGGCTAATGACCACAAGGGCCTTTTTAAGCCTAGCCATGCATCCCAAATCTCTGACAAGTTCTGGTACCCTTGATAAGTGTAAGCATGGATCTGAAAGATGAACCATTTACAGGTTACCTGTGTCCAATAGAGACATAAGTGCCAAACCAGGGAAGTATTTCGGTTTCCCAATCAATTGTCCAAGTTGCACTTGAATTGAGTTAGGGAGGAGCTCTGCTTCACATGGATGGGGAGCCTGTTCCATAGATGTGGTAGTCTCTGGGATTCATGCCTATCTCTCCAGCAGGTCCTAGTTATATCACAGGCAAAGTTGTAAGTATTTAGAATGGGTAATTCTGGTGCTGTTTGCTTTGTGGATATGCAGGAGGTCCATCAGAGTGGGGTTTGACAATGCCCTGTATGCCAGACATAGATCTTCCCTCAAAAGCCTGTAGGAGACAGAATACAGGGATAGGGCCTTTGAGGCAGTCTCCATAGGATATTTTACTTGTGCCCTGTATTCTTTTAGAGTGGAACCTCTGTGAATGTTCTTATTGTTGGATATGCCTAGTTAGGTACATACAAAAGGGGGCATTGTACTCAATGATAGGTCTGATGAATGCCAAATACAGTGGAACAATGACTTCCTTGGACTTGGATGCCATACCTTTGTTTATAAGTTATGCAACATAGATGCACCAAACAAATCTGAGAATGGTAGAGCTGAGTGCCCATTACCATGGTCTCAAAGAAGTTTGTCCTCGTCATGTGGGACGACTGAAAATAAATCTTTGATGTTGATGGTAACCAGTAAAGAATCTGACAAAAAAGTGGTTTCAGCTAAAGTCTGTATAAAGTGCCGCAAGTCTTTTTCAATAGGTGTTTTTCCCCTCTGAAAATGATTTAAGTTTCAAGTCAACAAATTTGGCTAAGGGTTCCATTTTAGAGCCTGCTGAAGCAACAATTGGTCTAGGAGGCGGTTTACAGATTTATGAATTCTGGGAATCCTGAAGATTCCCGAAACCCTAGGGTTCTTAACTTCAAGGAATTCCCAAATCTTGGGTGGTGAATTATGTGTAATAAATCCTCCAATGCCAAGTCAGTATGGTGGTAAGCAATATTAATCCCATTCAGAGATACTTCATTAGGACAGGAAGAAATGGAAACAGATGATCCGCTGCGGCGACCGCTAATGGGAGCAGCCGAAAGAAGAAGAGATACTTCACTGAAAAATTAAACGTTCAAAAATTGAAGCATTTTGGAGGAATACATGTGATATTTCATAATTATCACCCCCCCCCCCCTTGTCAGGCTTTATGATATGCAGGCTTCTGTCATTAGATAATCAATGTAATAATTGTCTCTCTTCGTATGTGAGATTGTGAAACTTAGTATTGTTTGTGTGACAACAGTCTCTAATGGTGTTTTCACACAGTTGTTCAAATAAGCCAGTTGGTGATGCTAGTGGAGGGTTGAAGGTACTAGTTCTCACCAACCCTAAAAATGGTGTACTGTCCACCTTTTTGGCTATCATACTTTCATATTGGAAAGTAAACACTTAAAAGTTTTTTTGTGACTATTGGTATGGTGTTTTTCTTTATACAATGAGTTGTTTACGCTGTGTGGTTACTAGCTTTTCCAGTGTTAAATGATAGACTGAGAACCTCATAAGAGTTTATAGGGGAGTTTGCATCCTGAGTCAGGATTGAAAACCCTGTTACCCATTCAGCTGTCCAAGTTCACTTTTAAAGTTTATAACAGATGGACCTTATCTCACAGCAGGGGGAACTTATTTCATAATTTGAGATGCTTGGGCTACAGAGAAACTTTTCTGAACCTTCTTATTGAAGTGCTCAAACTCAGCCAAAAGCTGGGAGTTTTGTAGTAGAAGTATCATGGATAGCAAGCTCAATTCCTAAGGCACTAATAAATTAAGAGCACGTTTCCCCAAAATAGTCTATGATGAGCTGAAAACAGCTGTAGCCCAACCAGTCTTTCATTGCATGAGGAATTATGCACAGTATTGAACTTTTTGATAAAATTTTTGTGCACTTTCAAGATTTGTTATAACTTTGATAGCATGAGCAAAAAAGAATCAGTATGGGATCTAATATTTGGTTTATACAAGGGTAGCATGGCCAAGGGACTTCTTGAAGTGATAGCGCTGAAATATCCTTACCCCCTTCTAGTATTTTAATTAACATTATTTTCAAAATTGATATTCCTGTCAGTAAATAAATGCAGGCCAATATCAAATAAAACTTCGGGTAGAAGTTCATTAGTAATTAAGTAAGGCTACTCTCTGTTACTGTATCTCAAATGGAACACATTACACTTATTACTGTTAAGTGAGGTGCTATTAGTAAGTGACCTGCTAAAAAAGAGAGTCCAACAGTTGGAAAATATGAATATGTGCATTGCAGGTCATACTAGTAACCATGGGCTTCATTTTTTGGTAATTGACACACATTTAGTTGTTAACAACTGAGAACTGATTGGAAAGGTGGACATAAACACACTGAACAGAAAAGACTCCAGGAGAGAGCCCTGAGGCAATCCCTTACAAATAATTTTAGTGGAGGAGAAATCTGTGATTCTAGCCTTGCAGACAAAAGTCAGTAACCAGTTTCTAATCCAGGTAACAGTATAGCTGTTGATTCTAAGAGATACAAGCTTATCAGTTAAGGACTGGTGATGGTGGATCAAAAACATGAGGTAAGGCAAGGTAAATTGTATTGATTGGTATCCATAGGTCAGACACGCACTGTTGTAAAAATGTATTCAGTTAGTGAGACATGCTTAACCCTGTGTAAATCCATGTTGAAATATGTCACCCTGCAAGCAAATTATATGCAATAAACCTAGGAGGATTAAATAACTGGTGAAAACATTTTCAGTTAGTGAGGTAATTACCCTTTGGAATGAGAAACCCTGCAGCTCCTATCCACATGGCAGGAACAAAACCAGACACTAAACTTTTTCTGAAATAAATTAGGTAAGGAAGTAAGGTTCTTCAGTACTTACTTACTTGGCCATTGATCTGTGAGACTCTTATGAAGCCTGGTGTTGCATTCCCATGGTAATCATACGTCTTTATGTTTTGCAATACAAATACCTAAACACTGGCTGAACAAGTATATGTCGGGGTAATTACATGTTTTCCCTATCTATGAGGGCCAGTAATGCTAAATGAGGGGTGAGATTGCAGTTACCCATCTATTCATCCAAATTACATTTGAATAGAGTAAGTGAAGTGCTCTGCTTTGTACGGAATGGAAGATTGTTCCAAAGAAGCATACATATACCTATCCTTCCAGCATGTTCTTTAATTTTGCAAGGGTTTGAAGTCTCATGAGTGGTGTTTATAATACCAATGGCCTTGCAAATGTATAATAGGACACACTGAAAAGGGTCTGTTGAAGATGTATATGCAAGGCAGAGGTTGCCACTCAAAAGCCTGTATGATACTAAGAAAGGCAAGGCTTTGAGTTTGTATGATTTAGGCACTTAATTTTTTAGTGAGAAAGCATTATGGTCTTTCCATTTGTGACAAGTGTTTGAACAGGTACATACCGAGAGTCATATACTCTATGATCGTTATAATGAGTGCTGAGTACAGCGGAACAATTATGTGTCTGGATTTGGATGCCTTACCTTTAGTTATATGTTGTATGATGAAAAGAACTTCCTTGTAATAGTGGTACATGGTAATTAAGCGACAGCCCATTGTTAACATAGATTCACAGATTTGTAAATATGTGATCAGTTTTTCAGTGGGGACTTGGTGTGGTAGTCACGTGTGGGATTCATGCTTGCTAAAGGATGTAATCATACATTTTTTGGCATTTGGTTTTAGTCCAAGGTTTTCAAACCAACTGTTTGTTTGAGACAGGCTCTCCTTGTAGGATCCTGGTGCATTTTGGAGTGTTTATGATGGCACCAAGTTTATTTTTAATCTTGTTCCTTAAAATAACTTTTTTTTTCTTTCACTTTTTTGCCTTATCTCAGTATTTTCCTAAGTAATTTGTTATATTATATTATTGTACACTGTTCTGTTCTTCTGCTTGTGTAAAATATTGAAATGCACCTTGTTTGTATTGTTGTTTCTATGCTTTTAGCAGCAGTGCTCATTCCCAGCCTAGCACTCTCAGCCAGTAATTCGATGAAGATTATCCATTAGCATGTCAGTGTGGTGCAGCATCATAGTCAACCTGTGAGTCAGGGATCACGTAACAGCTATCTGCTAAATGTCTACTTCCCCAAGACAAGTGCTTCTTTTGTCAGACAAAAGGATGAGAAAAGGAAGGTGGTGCCAAAGCTATTTGTGAAAAGATCCATTCAGCCCTTCACAGAGTACCATTAGAGAAAGGATGCATACTCCTGCCTTTTTTTAGTGTCAAAAAGACTGGGGATATTAGGCCCATTTTGTAAGTTAACTGGTCTGGAAATCTATATCCCCAAAGATTATGTCTACATGGCCAATTTTACAAGTGATACTTCCTTTCTTTTGAAGGGGAGATTGGATGTGATTTGGACCTCCAAGCTGCTTATCTTTACATCAAGATAAGAATGTAGTCAACAAGGATGTTCTTTGTGTTTCACTGTTGCAGTCATTACATTTGGGTAATCCTGCTGGCAGGTTGCCCTCAGTCGGCCTGAATTCAAAAGTCCTGGGTCCTGTGTCGGCTGCTGTCGCTTCTTCCCTGACATCAGGTCGTCAGGGGTATAAAAGATGCGGCCAACGCCATTTTCTTTAGTCTTTCTTGCCGTGCGGTGCCCGAAGCAGAAGCAGTTCGCAAGTGCCGGTCGGCCGACTCCTGAGAATTTCGAGTTCGAATTTCAGATCCGAAGTCTTCTATAAAGCTAAGTAACCCGGTGGGGAAACTTTTTTCTTGCTCCAAACCAATGTCAGAGAAAGTTAATAATTGTATTTCTTGTGGGAAGCAAATACGTCATAAGGACTTTCATTCTTACTGTATTCCTTGCTTAGGCCCTGACCATAACGTTCCAGGTTGTCGGTTTTGTGCTAGATTTAACCAACGCACTATTAAGCGTCGGTATGATTTTGCATTAAACTACTTTGGACGCAGGTTTAATTATCCAGAAATGTTGTCGGAAAGCCATCTGACTACTGGAGTTCACAAAAAACACAAAGAAAAAGATAGACAACCGAGGCCCAAAACCGACGAAGCTTCTCCTAAGCCAGTCGCCGGTTCTCAGTGAGGCGCTTTCGCAGCCCCTGACTCTCACTACTTTAGAGTCTCAGGCCGCTACCGACTCCCACGTGGAGTCGGCTATGCCACTGGAAACTCAAGGTATTGGAGCCTCAGACATTATTCCTTCACATGGGTCCGGTGCCGCTGAGCAGGCACCGGCTTCTGAGGGTGTATTCAGACCTAAACATCTATACATTAAACAGACTTCAAAGGCAAAGACTAAAGCACCTTCAAAGGCAAAGAAGCAAACTCAAGAGCCACGTGGGCAGGCCTCCATACCCAAAAGCAGATGCTCAAAATGGCCGAAGACTTGATTACCTTGATCAGGGGTTCCCATCCCCCTCCTGATAAGAGGCCTAGGCAAGAGATTGACTATGAATCTTCAGATCAGGTTTCCATTTCTTCTGATTCCTCTTCTAATCAGGAATATTCTTTCCCCCCTATGAGGATTCTGATGCTGAAGAATCTATTCCTCCAGATGACTATTCTTTTGGGGAAACCTTACATACCATGAGGGAGCATTTCCACTGGGAGAGCCAAGATTTTTCAGAATCTAAAAAGAGACTCAAAGATTTCCTGTTACTACCTCAACACAAGCCACTAGCCATCCCACCTGTATTAGACATTGTAGATGATGTGTTTTCGAAGTCTAGTCTTACCCCTGACTCCTTACCTCCAGCTCCTGTTAAGCTTGACAGATATTAGAGGGTTCCTGACTCACATAAATTCCTTTTTAAAAACCCTGCTGCAGACCCAGAAACTATTTTTCAGGGTCCCAAAGGAGTTAAGGCTTCCGCTGCAAAAAACCCTACCCCCTCTGACAAGGATTCTAGGGCTCTGGATAGACGGGGGAAAAAGGTTTGCACATCTGCTACCTTGGCTATAAGGGCCTTAAACTGTCAGTTTCATATGCTCAAATATCAGCAACATGTCATGGCATTGCTTAAACAGAAAATGTTGTTAAACTCTGAATGTGCAGAAAAGAAGGAAATGCAGGATTTATTGCATGCAGCTGAACAAGTTGGAAAGCATACTTTGCAATGTGGTTTTGACTCTTTAGAGGCCTCCTGCAGGGCTGCAGTTACAGGTTCTGTAATTAGGAGGCATGCTTGGTTAAAGGAACAAAATCTGCCTGATCATGTTAAATTTAAATTATTAGATGCACCTTTACATCATGATACTTTGTTTGGTGTTAAAGAAAATGGAGGACAAAGCTAAATCTATGCAAACGGTCAAAGATTTTTTTACAAGTACAGTCACCTAGATTTAGAAGACACTGGCCAACAAAGAATTGGTCCTTTCCTGTGTCAGACAGACCTCAAAGCGGCAGACCCAGATGCCCTAGAGGCAGATCCCAGGTGCAAGGTTCATTCTGCTCAAAACAATGGGGGCTTCCACCTCCAAAGTTGGAGAAGACAAATCACAATCATTCAGGAAACAGTCCCAATGACTTTCCGCTGCCTGCACCAAGCACTTATCTCCTGGCAGCCCCCTTAGGGGGAAACTAGCACTCTTTTCTCAAAATTGGCACATTATAACCCAGGACAGGTGGGTCTTAAATATTGTGTCACAAGGCTACAAGTTCCATTTCCATACCCTGCCAAAAGCAGACGGCTGGCCAGATCTGCCAAAAAAAATGGGCAGAGGCACAAAAACAAGTCTCATCCCTCATGGACATGGGGGCCATTCAACTAGTACCAGAGCAAGAGCAGGGACAAGGATTTTACTCAAGACTATTCTTGGTACCCAGAAAGGACAAGGCCTGGAGGCCAATACTGGACCTATCTATTCTGAACACATTCCTGGATATTTCAAAATTCAAGATGTTGACTTTGCAGCAGCTTCTGCCCATGCTGGGCAAGAATGCTTGGCTTGTGACTTTAGACCTAAAAGAGGCATACCTGCATGTCCCAATCAGACAAATATGCAGAAGATACCTCAGATTCAAGGCTGGCTCAATGCATTACCAATTCTCTGCACTGCCCTTTGGCTTATCTACTGCGCCCAGGGTCTTTACAAAGTGCCTGGCACCAGTAATTGCATTCTGCAGACAAAGAGGCATACAGATATATCCTTACTTGGACGACTGTCTAATTCAAGCAGAGAACAAGGACATTCTTCTACAGCATCTGGCATTTGTGAAAAGACGTCTAACATGCCTAGGGTACACAGTCAATGAAAAGAAATAAAACTAGTACCCTCTCGAGATAAAATTCCTGGGTGCAAGCTTAAATACAACTGCCCAGATGGCTTATCTCACACCAGACAAACAAAGGCAACTGACTACCTGTTTCAAAATGCTGGAAACAAAGGCCCAGTTATCTGCAAGAAAAATTCTGCAGGCTTTGGGCTTCATGGCATCCTGCATACTACTAATTCCATATGCAAGACTGCATATGAGGAAACTTCAATGGTACCTAAAAAGTGTTTGGATTCAACATTGCCACAGCCTGGAAACTATGATTACTCTCATTCCCTGCCAGCAACAGGAGTTTCGATGGTGGGCACAGGTTTGTCACCAAAACAAGGGACAGCCATTTACATTACCCCCAGCCAGGCAAACACTAACAACGGATGCATCAGATTATGCCTGGGGGGCCCACATGACAGGAAGATGCATTCAGGGCGCATGGACCTCAAACCAAATGCATCTACATATCAATCAAAAAGAGATGCTAGCAATTCAAAATGCCCTGACAGCCCTCAAGGACCTACTTCATCGGGGACAACTACTGATAAAGGCAGACAACACCACAGTAATGTGGTATATAAACAAGCAGGGGGCACTCATTCTTACCCTCTTTGCAGAGTAGCCATGACTTTGTGGGACACAGCATTGACTTACCAAGTACATCTGCAGGCACAATTCCTGCCAGGAAGGAAAAATACTCTGACAGACGATCTAACAGAAACCTCATGGATCCCCACGAGTGGTACCTGGATCCACAAGTCTTCAGCATGATAACACAGAAATGGGGATGCCCAGACATTGATCTATTTGCCTCCCCTCACAATTACCAACTAAAAAGATTCTGCACAAGGATTCATCACAGACAAGCATGGAAAGTGGACGCCCTATCTTTCAGCTGGAAAAATCAGTATACGCATTTCCCCCAATGCCTCTCCTCCCCAAGGTACTCCTAAAAGTCAGACAGGAGAAGCCAAGGATGATACTAATTGCCCCAGACTGGCCCCGCCAGTACTGGTATCCAATACTAAGGAGCTTGTCTCAATGCCCAGCTTGGACCTTACCTCAGATACCTCATCTACTGTCCCAGCAAAACAATCCGATCCTGCACAGCCAACTCAGGACTTTAAACCTGGCAGCATGGCGGATAATGTCATACAAAACACACCACTCAGTAAAGCTGTGATGGATGTCATTTTGGAGGCCAGAAGGCCTAGTACTAGAAAATCTTATGCTGGAAAATGGAAGAGATTTTGTGCTTGGAACGAGGCACAAGGAACTGATACAGCTGTGCCAAATGTTCCTCAGATTTTGCAATACTTAACTGAGATGCTGGACAAAGGTCTATCCTTTTCATCTATTAAAATTCATGCCTCTGCCATTTCAGCTCATTACAATACAGAGCCACCAATTTTTTCTCATCCCTTACTAAAACAGTACCTCAGAGGAGCCAAAAATTTAAGGCCTCCAAGAAGATCACCAATGCCTGCATGGGACCTCAACTATGTCTTGGAAAAACTCAACCTGCCATCTTTTCAGCCAGCAGCAATGGCTGATATAAAGTTTTTATCTTGGAAAACAGCTCTGCTCCTGGCAATAACTTCTGCAAGACGAGTTTCACAGCTTCAGGCATCATGGTTGTGGAGCCTTTCATCATTTTTTATCCAGACAGGGTCTCTCTGAGGACAAACCCAACATTTATGCCTAAGGTGGTGTCCAGTGTGGCTCTTAACCAAACTATTCATCTGCCAACCTTTTATCCAAATCCACAGAACAAGGGGGAGAGAATTCTGCATTCTTTGGATGTACACAGACAGCTTAGATTCTACTTGGACAGAACCAAAGTTTTCTGAAAGACAGAACAATTACCAGTGGCATATGCTGCAGGATCACAAGGAAAGCCTATCTCAAAGCAGACTATTTCAAAGTGGATAGGCCACTGCATTAGTTTCTGTTACTTACACCATGGCAAGCCAGTGCCTAAGGGCATTAGGCCACATTCAACCAGAGCTGCAGCCACTTCAGCAGCCTTTCTCAGGGGAGTTCCAACCAAGGACATTTTAGAGGCTGCTACTTGGAGTTCAGTGCACACCTTTACAAAGCATTATCATCTGCCACTCTATTCTAAATCCAGGGCTGGCTTTGCCACTGCAGTTCTGCAGGGCCTTATAGCCGCTCCTAATGCTGTTTAGCTCCAGCCCCCCATCCATAGCTTTGGGACTCTACCCAAATGTAATGACTGCAACAGTGAAACACGAAGAACATAGTACAGTTGTGTACACTTACCATAAATGTAGATGTTCGAGTGTATTCACTGTTGCAGTCCAGGTTACCCACCCACCATCCCCCTTTTCCTCTGATGGAACCTATGTGGTGTATTTGCTTGTAGATGAAGGTAAAGCTTATATTGGTGCATGTATTTATATGTATATAAATTGTGGCTACCCTTTTAGGGGGCACTTGACATCTGGGGCAAGAAAAACTAAAGAAAATGGCGTCTGCCGCATCTTTTATACCACTGACGACCTGACATCAGGGAAGAGGCGACAGCGGCCGACGCAGGACCCAGGACTTTGGAATTCAGGCCGACTGAGGGCAACCTGCCAGCAGGATTACCCAAGTGTAATGAGTCAAAGACTGAATACACTTGAACATCTCCATTTATGGTAAGTGTACACAACCGTACTTTTCTTTGCTTTTGAATAGAGGCCAGTCAGTTCTGATTCATGACCTTGCCTTTCTGTCTCATGTTCTTACCTAGGTTGTTTACAAAGTGTGTAGCTGTGGTGTCTGCAACCCCTTACCTGTGATGAGTGTAGATGTTTCCCTGTCTAATTGATTGCCTACTTGACACAACTAGAATGCTATGTATCTCAGAGAAGCATATAAGAAATAAGTGAGGTGGTGGTCACAAATGGCTATTGTCGTTATTAGTAAGTGGTTTCTAGATTTACAGCCCTTGGCAGTGTTTGTATCTAATGCATCATGTCTAAAATGGCAGGTTCCTGTAGGTTTTGGTGCAGTTAAGGGACTTTTGCCAACTCCAGAATGGGGAACTGGTTATAAACATTCTAGAAATGGAATGTTTCCCATCTGTACAGGAGATGATGCAGTGGTTGCTTAGTGGTTGTGTATCCATCCAAACTGACCAAATGCATCTGGTGGTGTACATTGTACACCAACAAGTAGTGAAGTACACAGAACTAATAATATAAAATAAAAAAAAAACAACCTGCAGGTACTAGAAATTTATAGCACCTGCTGGTTGTGTTTTTATTTTATTTTATTTTATTTCATTTTATTTTATCAATTGTTTGTTGAGCTTGGTGATTATATTGCTATTTCTCGTTTGTAAATATTCAGAATTACAGAGCTTGTCAGAAAACCATATGACTTTGTAAATAGTCTTTTTCATCTGGACTTTTTATAGCTATTTATATTGGAAATTATTTAAAGTGAAGACAGGTTGCTCAGGAATATATTTATTTAAAAAAACTGTAGCATGGTGGGTTGAGAGGGACCCGGGTTCGAGACTTGGCAGAGGTGTTTATTCTTTGTAGAGCTGAGTGGCCTAGTGGGCTAAGGCACTGTGCTGTAGTTGACAGGGGGCCAGGTTCGCGACGTGGCAGGAGTGATTATTTGGCTCACTGATAGAATCTACTCAGTCAAAACAGGGGAAGCCACCTCTAGTAGACCCGTAATGAGCGGTGTACCCCCAGGATCGGTCTTGGGGCCTCTACTGTTTGGGATATACTTTTCCGAGGTGCAAGCCAAAACCAGTGATCTGTGGCTTACCAGGTTTGCAGATGACTGCAAGCTGGGCGCCGTCTTAAATTCCCCTAGTGATGTGAACATCCTCCAAGAGGACCTTACCCAAACTAATAACTGGTGCCAGAAGCATGGCCTCAAACTGAATACCAAGAAATGCATCATTATCCCCTTTTGGGAAAATGGCATTCCCCTAATTATCACATTAATAACAATGTATTAAGCACGCAGTCAGTCGTGAGGGACTTAGACACTCAGGTAGATAGCAACCTGACTTTTGACCACCACGTTGCCTCCATTGTACAGAAACCTTTCTACATTGCCCACCTCATAAATAAGGGTATTTCATCTAGGAACAAAGAGGTCATAACATCTCTGTACTCCTCCCTTATCAGACCCATTATTGAGTACAGTGCCCCCTTTGGCATGCACCTTGCCAAGCACATGCAGCAGCTGGAAAGACTGCAGAGGTTCCTGACGAGGAAAATTCAGGGTCTCAAACATCTATCATATACAGATAGACTAAAAGCCCTGTCCTTCTACTCAGTCTCATACAGACTGCTCAGAGGTGGCCTGTATCTGGCATACAAGGCCATCTCGGACCCAGCTTTGATGGAGTTGCTGCATATCTGTAAGTCAAACTCCACTCACGCAACCCAACCCACATGCAAGGCCTTAACCTAGTCTGTGACATTAATAAAACTTGTTGGTGGGATAGATTTGAGTCCCAAAGACTCCTCCATCTGTGGAATAGACTCCCTGTCCATGTCAAGCAGAGTACCTGTCTAGTTTCCTTTAAGCGGAACCTGGATGACTGGATGGGAAACAGAAAATGCACCTCTGGGATCCCACCTGTATCCCTGCTGGGCAGGGGAAACAAGTTCTGACTTTGAGGGAACATGAGTGAAATTCTTGGATAGGGTATTTTTATTTTATTTATTTATTTTATTTTACATTTGTTAACCGGGGGTGTCTGACTGAAACGAAAAGGCGCTTTTTCACAGAGGCCTGGGGAGAAAAGCTTCACAAAGAAAAATTACAGACACATTTAGTTATTTAGACATGATCAGTATACACACAAATTACAAGAGACATGTTTTTACAGTGGTATGTGGCACATAAACAGTTACAGTGGAGAGAACAAACAAAAAAATATTAATTTTAAAAATAAAGGTAATTAATAGATTTGTGGTGTACAGCTGAAATTTGGAACATAGGTAGAATACATACATAGTACACAGGCACAGTATATACATTGTAGATTAGCCAGTGTCTGTGAGTAAGATTGAAAACTATTATCAAGTGCTCTAGATTTAGTATGTATATGTTATCCGCTTTCACTAGCCTGGGGAGCAATCATGGCACTGCCAACTTTGCTTGAGATGTTGCCTGATGAGGTCTTTAAAGGAGGCTTTGGAGGATGTGTTTTGAATGCTAGTAGAGACATAGTTTCATTTTGTAGCCACTGAACTACTATATAGTGCATCTCCAAAGCTATTGTAGCTGTTGGTGACTTCTAGTAGTAGTTTGCTTGATGATCTAAGAGGCCTTTTGGCTGAGTGATGTTGTACTAGATTTTTGAGGGCAGGACACTTATTGGGTAGGTAATAGATAGAATGACAGAGGCAGAGCTGATTGTAGGTTAAGAGGTTGGGCAGTTCAAGCCAGTGGAGCCGTCTCAAAGCAGTACAGTGATGAGTTCTATATGAACAATTTGCAGCAAAGCGGGCAATTCTGTTATAGCAGGCTTCCATTTTGCTTAGTTCAGTTTTGTTGAGATTAGTCAGAATGGGAGATGCATATAGTAGGGTGGATAGAAGTTGTGAGCGAGCAATGGATGATCTTGTGTTGTTGGTAAGAAATGGTTTGATGTTCTTCATTCCACATTGCTGCAGTCCTAACACTTGGGTAGTCCGCTGTCCCAGTCGGCCCGAATACCAAAGTATATGGCTGACGTCGGTCAAGGCGCATTAGTCTGACGTCAGGACGTCAGGGTACAAATGCGCATGACCGACGTCATATCCTCAGTCTTTTTTGCCGCATGGTCCGATGCAGAAGCAGTTTTGCGAGTGCAGGTTGGCGTTCTGAAATTTTCTGAAGTCGGAGTTTCAGACCGAATCAAAGTTGGCTAAGTACCCCGTTGGGGAATATTTTGTTTTTCTTGCCTCAGTATTTAACCGGATGTCAGAAAAAGTGAATAACTGTATTTCTTGTGGGAAACAGATACCTCATAGGGATTACCATACCTTGTGTATACCTTGTTTAGGGCCTGAGCACGACGTTGTTGGATGTCGCTCTTGTGCTAGATTTAACAAACGCACTATAAAGAGAAGATTAGACTGTGCCAGGTTAGTTTTGGGAAGCGTTGTAATTATAAAATGCCGCCGGATACTCCGACGCCGCTTCGATCAAAAGCGAAAGGACAAAGCAGCAAAGCCTAGGTTGGAAGAACCGTCAGTCCCGGACGCCGGTTCTTTAGAAGGCTCAGTGGAGCCGGTGGTTCTGCCTGAAGTTTCTTTGGAGTCTCAGGGAGAGACTTTACTGTTACAAGATGTGTCCTCTCAGGAGGTAGGCCAGGCTGAAGGGGCTTCTCAGGTGGCTGTTCTCCCTCCTCTTATTAAGGTGGTTAGGCTCTCGCCTTCTGTTTCCAAGGCTTCTTTGAGAGGCAGGCCAGGTTTAGCTTCAGTGGGGGTCTCTCCTAGTTCTTCAGGATCTTTGCCTAAGAAACATATGCTTAAAATGGCAGAAGATTTGATTACTATGATTAGAGGTTCTATGCCCCCTCCTGATAAGAGGCCTAGGGTGGATCCTGAGCTTGAGAGTTTTGAGCAGTGTTCGGAGGCTTCTGAGTCTTCGGCTGAAGACTTGCAGGAGTATCCTCCTTATTCTGATTCTGATGTGGATGATTCTACTCCTTCGGCTTCTCCTCCTGAGGATTTTTCTTTTTCAGAGACTCTTCATTCCATGAGGGAGCATTTTAAATGGGAAGGTCAAGATTTCTCTGATTCCAGGAAGAGGCTTAGGGAATTTTTGTTTCTACCCCAGCATAGGCCTTTAGCTATTCCTCCTGTTCTGGATGTGGTGGAAGATGTTTTGCAGAGGCTTCCCTGAACCCTGATTCTTTGCCTCCTGCCCCAGTTAAACCAGACAGGTATTATAGGGTGCCTGAAGCTCATAAGTATCTTTTTAAGAGTCCTAGGGCAGACCCAGAAACTGTTTCTCAGGGGCCTAAAGGTGTTAAGGCTTCTGTTGTTAAAAATCCTGTTCCTCCTGATAAAGAAGCAAGGGCTTTGGATAGATGGGGAAAGAAGGTGTATACTTCTTCCACTTTAGCCATGAGGGCTTTGAATTGCCAGTTCCACATGTTAAAATATCAAAATTATCTCCTTTCACAGTTGAAGTCTAAGGTAGATGCTCTGGCGGAAGGTATTGAGTGTAAAGAGTTGCAGGATTTAGTTCATGTGTCTGAACAGGTGGGTAAGCATTCCTTGCAATGCGGTTTTGATGCTGTGCAGGCCTCTTCGAGGGTGGCTGCCACTGGTTCTGTTCTTCGTAGGCACGCCTGGCTGAGGGATCAGAATTTAGCTGAGCATGTTAAGACAAGGATTTTGGATGCCCCATTACAGTCTGACGTGTTGTTTGGTTCGCCTGTGGAAGCAGTTTTAAAGAAAATGGAGGACAAGGCTAAGTCTATGCAGACTGTTAAAGATTTTTTGCAGGTTCAGCCTACGAAGTTTAGTAGAAATTGGCCTACTAAGGGGTGGACATATCCTGCTTATGATTCCCAGTCTAGGGGTAGGTCTAGACGTGGTAGGGGCAGAGCTCAAGGTTCTTTTAGGCCTAGAACAGGGAGTTCACCAGCTCAGTCTTCTGGTGAGGGCAGGGGTCAGTCCTTTCGTAAACAGACCCAATGACCTGCCTTTTCAGCTGCCAGAGCCTTCTGCCTGGCAGCACCTTTGGGAGGAAGGCTGGCACTTTTCAAAGAAAATTGGAGTTTAATTACCCAAGACAAATGGGTATTGGATATCATTCACCACGGTTACAGGTTTTATTTCCATACCTTGCCTCCTTTCAAAGGCATGCCAGACATTCCTCCGCTACAAAGAAAAGAGGCTCACAAGCAAGTTTCTCTGTTACTCCAAATAGGGGCCATTCAGCCGGTTCCTGTGCCAGAAAGAGGCCTAGGATTTTATTCTCGCCTGTTCCTAGTACCAAAGAAGGGGAACACGTGGAGACCAATTTTGGATTTATCTATCCTCAACACTTATCTGGACATTCCCAAGTTCAAAATGTTGACGTTACAACAGCTTTTACCTCTGCTGGGCAAAGATCACTGGATGGTAACTTTAGATCTCAAGGAGGCTTACCTTCATGTACCTATCAGACTAAGTTGCAGGAAGTATCTGCGTTTCGAGCTGGGAATTCCCATTATCAGTTCTCTGCATTGCCCTTTGGCTTATCTACTGCGCCCAGAGTATTCACAAAGGTTCTGGCTCCAGTGATAGCTTACTTCAGGCTACAAGGAATACAAATCTATCCTTACTTGGACGACTGCCTGATTCTGGCTCAAGAAAAGGAAGACCTTTTACAGCATTTGGAATATGTGATAGCAGTGCTAAGATGCCTGGGGTATTCTGTGAACGAAATAAAGTCCAGTCTAGTACCCTCTCAAGACATGTGCTTTCTGGGTGTGAGACTGAATACAGCAACCCAGATGGCCTTTTTAACCCCGGACAAACAAAGGAATCTTTCCCTTTACTTCCATCAACTATCTCTTCAGTCCGGGCTGACTGCAAGGACAGTCCTTCAAGCCTTAGGGTTCATGGCATCTTGTATTCTGGTGCTTCCCAATGCCAAACTGCATATGAGGAAGCTGCAATGGTATCTCAAAAATGTATGGACACAGCACTGCCAGGATTTGGACACTGTCATTCAAATAATACCTTGCATTCAAAAGGAATTTTTGTGGTGGGCTCAGGATTGTCACCTAAACAAGGGACTCTCTGTGACCCGGCCAGATGCGAGTCAGATTCTAACGACAGATGCCTCAGACATAGCTTGGGGAGCTCATCTGAATGGAAAGTGGGTACAGGGCAAGTGGCCTGCCAGACTACAGCATCTACATATCAACATGAAGGAGATGTTAGCAGTCCAGTTTGCATTAATGGCTTTCAAGGAGTTACTTCTTCCAGGGCAGGTGTTGATTCTAACAGACAACACAACTGTCATGTGGTACATCAACAAACAAGGGGGAACACATTCTTACCCTCTATGCAGGCAAGCAATGATTTTATGGGAGACTGCGATCAGCTTGCAACTAACTCTTCAGGCAAGGTTTCTGCCGGGAGCACAGAACTCCTTAGCAGATGTGTTAAGCAGGCGAATCATGGATCCCCACGAGTGGAAACTGGATCTTCATGTATTTCGGAAATTGACAGTGTCATGGGGAACTCTAGACATAGATCTGTTCGCTTCTCCACTAAACCACCAGCTGCCAAAGTTTTGCACGAAAAGGTTTCATCACACAGCTTGGAAGGTGGATGCTCTTTCTTTCAGTTGGAAAAATCTTCATGTGTATGCCTTTCCACCTCTGCCTCTTCTTCCAAAGGTACTCCTAAAGGTCAGACAAGACAAGCCAAGGATGATTTTAATAGCTCCAGATTGGCCTCGACAACACTGGTACCCATTACTGAGGAGTCTGGTAAGGAAGCCTCCATGGCCTTTACCTTTGATTCCACACCTATTGTCTCAGAGGGATGGTCATCTACTCAATGTCAAGCTTCACTCTCTTCATCTAACAGCCTGGCATATTCTATTTTGAAACATAGCAGGTCTCAACTTCCTCAACAAGTTTTGAATGTGATTATGGAAGCCAGAAGACCTAGTACAAGGAAAGTGTACACAGAAAAATGGAAGAGATTTTTATTTTGGAGTGCAGCGAAGAATTTGGAGGTTTCTGAGCCTAATTTGAGTGTGGCTCTTCAATATCTTACAGAGTTATTGGACAAAGGTTTGTCTTTCTCTTCCATAAAGATTCATGCTGCAGCAATTTCAGCTCACTATGATTGTGACCCACCATTGTTTTCTCATCCTTTGTTCAACCAATTTCTTAGAGGGGCAAAGAATATCAGACCCCCACGTAGAGCTCCTACTCCTGCTTGGGATCTCAATTTTGTGTTGGAGAAACTTACTCTACAACCTTTTGAGCCTGCGGCTACTGCTGAATTGAAATACTTGTCATGGAAGACTGCTTTTTTGTTGGCCATTACTTCTGCAAGAAGGGTTTCTGAATTGCAGGCCCTTATGGCGGTTGAGCCTTTTTTGATTTTCCATAAGGATAGGGTATCATTACGTACTAATCCTTCCTTTATGCCTAAGGTGGTTTCTAGTGTGGCTTTAAACCAAACTATTCATTTGCCTACTTTTTATGCAGATCCCCAAAATAAGGGGAAAAGATTTTGCACACTTTAGATGTACACAGGCAGTTGCGTTATTATTTAAGCAGGACTAAGGATTTTAGGCAGTCTCAGCAGTTGTTTGTTTCTTTTGCTTTGAGTTCTCAGGGCAAGCCTGTGTCAAAACAAACTATTTCTAAGTGGACTGGGTTTTGCATTGCATTTTGTTATTCCCATCATGGCAAGGAGATTCCAGCTGGGATTAGGCCTCATTCCACTAGGGCTACTGCCACTTCAACAGCATTTCTAAGGGGGGTGGCAACTAAGGATATTTTGGAGGCAGCTACTTGGAGTTCAGTGCATACTTTCTCTAAGCATTACCACCTTCCTCTTTACTCTAAATCTAGGGCTGGTTTTGCCACGCTATTTTGCAGGGCATGTTGACAGCTCCTGCTTCCTTGTGATTTGCCAGCCTCCCTTACCTCTGCTTTGGGATTCTACCCAAGTGTTAGGACTGCAGCAATGTGGAATGAAGAACATAGTACAGTTTTGTACCTACCATAAATGTAGATGTTCAAGATCCACATTGCTGCAGTCCAATTTACCTCCCTCCTTCCCCTCTGTGTTTAGGGGTGGTTGTGTGGGTGGGGTTATACTTTTGTAAATTTGTATATATTGTATATATATATATTTGGTGCAGGAGTGTTTGGTGTTTTTTGGTTTTGGCCTTATCTTTTTAGGGTCTTCTGACATCTGGGGCAAGAAAAGACTGAGGATATGACGTCGGTCATGCGCATTTGTACCCTGACGTCCTGACGTCAGACTAATGTGCCTTGACCGACGTCAGCCATATACTTTGGTATTCGGGCCGACTGGGACAGCGGACTACCCAAGTGTTAGGACTGCAGCAATGTGGATCTTCGAACATCTACATTTATGGTAGGTACAAAACTGTACTATACGGTAGAGTGACCCGAGTTTGGCATGTACTTTTTTAATAGTTAAGTTGAGATGACTATCAAATTTTAGCTGGGAGTCTATGATTGTTCCCAATAGCTTAGCCTGTGCCACTGGAGCAATTGGAGTAGCATTTGTGGAGTAGATAGTGAATTGACTGTTAGTGTTTTTGTTAGAACTGGTTATAATCATAAGCTGAGTTTTCTTTGGATTGAGGATAAGTTGGGCTTTGGTAAGGTAGTTTTCAACATCAGAGAATACTAGTTGAGTTGTTTGCAGGAAGGTGGGAATGTTTTGTGCAGCACAGATTAAGGTAGTGTCATCTGCATACTGAATTATAGATGCATGCTGTGTGGAGGTATGGAGGTCATTTGTGAAGACTGTGAATAGTAGTGGTCCTAAGATAGAACCCTGTGGGACTCCTATAGTTATGGGCAGCTGAGGAGAGAGAGAATTTTCCCATTTCACAGCTTGGTACCTGTCAGTTAAGTAGCTTTGGAACCAGGTAAGAGTGGAATTTGATAGATGATGTTGGTTTAGTTTGTTTAGCAGGATTTGGTGTGAGACTGTGTCAAATGCTTTGGACATATCAAAAGTTGACCCTTGTAGGCCTTCATTTTTTAGATGGTTTGTTGTGTCTGTGAAGCAGAGGACGGCTGTAGTGGTACTATGGGCAGGTCTGAAACCATGCTGAGTAGATTACAGGATGTTGCTGTCTAGGAGATAGTTTTCTGGGTATGGATGCATTTTTCTAGGATTTTGGCCAGGGGGGAGAGTAAAGCAATGGGTCTGTAGTTAAGTTCAGTGGAGGTCCCGCCTTTATGTATGGGTGTAACATAGGATATTTTTCAGAGTTTGGGCACATAGTTTTCAACAATTGATCTGTTAATGAGAGTGGAGACTGGGATAGCAGTAGCATCTGCTGTGAGTTTCAAGAAATAGCTGGGGAGTAGGTCGGCTGCTGTTGATGAGGTTTTTAGTTTGGAGAGTATGCTTTTGATTGAAGTGGTGGAAACTGTTTTGAGGGTAAAGCTTGTATTAGTGTTGTTTGTGTTTGGGGGGATAGTGAGGAAGGAACTGTCCTGTGATACTAAGGATAGAACTGAGTTCACAAAGTGGGAGTTGAATTGTGTTTCGATGGGAACTTTAGTGTCAGGGGTGGTTGGTTTGGGGGTAACCTTTTGGGTGGATTTTAGTAGCTGGTTTACATTTTTCCAAAATTTTTGTGGGTTGTGTTGGTATTTAGTTTGTAATGTTGTGTAGTAGGATTTTTTTTCCAGCCTAATGCATTTTTTTGCACGGTTGCGCAGTTCTTGGTACTTAGTTAGGCTTTGCGTTTCTTTGTTTTTTTGATAGTAAAGCCAGGCAGTGTCTCTGGACTTGAGGATTTGTTTGGTTTCTTTACTGAGCCAGGGGTTTGTGGAGGTTCTAACCTTGATTTTGTGCAATGGAGCGACAGTGTCTAGGAGGTGTTGTAGAAATATTTTGTTGAAATATGGTACAGCCTGGTCATGTGGGAGGGTTTTTAGGGGGGTCCAGTCACAGTTACAGAGTAAAGTGTTGAGGACCTCAGGAGAGAATCTTTTTTGTGTTTCTAGTGGATATATAGTTAGTGGTTTTGGATATGCTTGTTCTACTACGTATAAAGTATATTATGTTGTGGTCACTTAAGGTGTCTGGGAGACTGCCTGTGTCAGGGTACAATGTGGGGCTGTTAGTTAGGACCCAGTCAAGGATGGATTCCCTTTTAGATTTTTTATCACATCTAGTTGGAATTTGGACTAGCTGCTGGTAGCCATGGAGATTTATTAGATTACTTGGTGGTTCTGATATACAGGTGAACCAATCTAGGTTGAAGTCCCCCAGAATAAGGGTTTCTTGTGAGTATGTGGAATAACACCAGGGTAAGAAGTCTTCAAGGCTAGCAAGTGTATTACCAGGTGGAATATAGATCACAATTGTGGTGATGACCTTTTTAGGGTGAAGTTGAAGTTGTAAGATAAGTATGTCTCAATTATTGAGGAAGGAGTAAGAGTTTGGTAATTGATGGACAGTTAAGTTGGACTTGTACAGTAAGGCAGTTCCACCCTCTCTATGAAGTGGTCTGCCTTGTCTAATGATATTGTAGCCGGTACGGAGAACTTCTGAGTTAGCTATGTTTTTATTTAGCCAGGTTTCTGTTAAAGCAACTATGTCGGGGAAGTGGTGTGCTAATTGTGGCCTGGAGTTTAGGCATTTTATTTTTGATACTTCTAATGTTAATATTTAGCATTAAAAGATGGTTGGTTTTGCTGCTGTTGTTGATTTGCCCAGGGATGAAGAAAGTTGGGGTGTTATGTTCTGACATTTGTGTTGGAGCAGTTTGTGTTGGACAGGATGGATTTGGGCCTGGCTTGGGGTGGATATCCCCACTTATGGTGAGCCTGGAGTTAAAATGGTTATACAGATGTTGGAGTTTGGTGAGGAGTGTGAGAAAGTATTGTTTTTTTTTTGGAGTAGGAATGAGTGCATGTGTGTTTAGTTCTGAATTGGTCTGTTATGTAGTTCTTGAATAACTGTGGGCAGATATTATTATAATGTGTGGTGTCTGTATACAAGAGTGCATAATGTAGTGTTGTGCTACTAAGTTTAGGGATATTGCTAGAGTGATAACTTGTGGTGTTGTAAAGAATTATGAGAAGACAGACTAGACTTAGTTGTGTGATAGTCGTGGTTATAAAGTTTAAGTTGTTTCTAGGTGGGGGGTCTGAATAGGAATTATAGGGTTGCACTATATGTGGATGGGGAAGTAGTGTGGGTGATGTAAAAAATGCCTAGTGGGAATGAGAGTGATTGGGAGTATTTTGTGTGGAGCAAGTTGGTGTGGTATAATGTGATATGACTTGAGGAGCTGTGATTGGTGGAGGTGATGTGAGGGTGAGCTGTGGCTGTTGCTGTGATTACTATAAATGTAGAGGTAGTGGGGGTGGGAAGGAATAGGTTGCAGGGCAGGGGAGCGGAGAGAGCCCGAGCATTAGCGAGGGCGAATGGAGCGGGACAGAGCCAACCAAGACAAGAGAAAAAAGTAAGTATTACTTTACAAATCTGAACACTTTAAACAAATTCCTGAGGTCTAATGGCTTACCGGCAAGCAGAATGTAATTTCTGAAGAGCACTTGTGTCCTGGTGGGAGACTAGAAATTTAAAGATGGCTCCATGCTCAGCAGGATTCTAATATAGACTTTGTATTGGGGGAGGGAGAAAGCACAAGGGGTGTAAACCATGTGGAATGCAAAGAAACCAGAGAGGCAATCAGTGAAGGCCTCAGAAGGGGGTAAGTAATAATTCAAACTACCTGTAAAGTGAAGGAGAGAAGAGACAGCAAAGTTTATTAAGGTTGGGAGTGTGTCTTCACATTGAGGGCCTCCTGGCCAGTAGCCTAGTATCATCCTATGAACCTATATGTTCTTTTCTGTTCTTGAGTGATGAGTCAGCCTGAAAGTGGTTTGTGCCCTTTTTAGAGAAAGAGAATGTCTGGAATGTGTCTTGTTTCTTTTCCTTACCGGCTCAGTGTGTCAAATTACTTTTTCATTCCCACAAAAGGGGCTTGCCCTGTAACACCCTCACAGCCCTTAGCTGGTGGGGACCATGTGTGTTTTTCCAGCTATCTCACACTTTACGGTACTTTGTAAAGGGCATGCATAAAGGCCAGCTCTGATTTTGACGTTTTTCTCATGATCAAGGTAGTAATGGTTTCTTCTGCTTTAGAATCATGCAGTCTTCCTGTCATGCTACCTTGTCTGCCATCTGGGGGGCTTCTGCTTCATCCCTCAGGGATGTCCCACCTTTTCTTGCACGCCTTCAAGGTAACCATGTGGCTGTGTCATTTCCCACATTATCACAGGTAGCCTTATTGTCAGAAGGGCTGCATCTATTCCAAAAGCCTTGCTGAAGGCTTTCATACAAAAAATGCATTGAAAAAATTTGAAGCATTTTTCATCTTGGCTAGCATAGAAACAACAGGATTCATTTTGGCTCTGTCAGTCATGGATTTGGATTACCTTTCAGGCATCTTTGACTTAAGTTTTAGCTAGCTTACAGTGGATATAAAAAGTTTACACACCTCTATTAAAATGCCAGGTTTTTGTGATATAAAAAAATAAGACCACAGTAAATCATTTCAAAACTTTTCCCACCTTTAATGTGACCTATGACCTGTACAGTTCAATTGAAAAACAAATCTGTTGGGGGAAAAAATATAAAGATTAATTACAGCATCAAATGTTGCTTCAACAAAGTATTAGCTTAAGGGTGTGCACACTTTTGCAACTAGCTTATTGTATGTTTTTTATTTTTTATACCCCCCCCCCCACACACACACAGATTTGTTTGTTTTTCAGTTGAATTGTACAAGTTATAGGTCACATTAAATGTTGGAAAATTTTGAAATGATTTACTGTGGTCTCATTTTTTTATATCACAAAAACCTGACTCTTTAACAGGGATGTGTAAACGTTTTATATCCACTGTATAATTAAGGCACATCTGGCAGCCAACTCCAGTTTTCGGGCTGGAGAACATGGGATCATTAAAAGTGTGTCTTTCTTCTCAAGACATTCTTTGAATCAGCTGGTTCCCTTTTCAAACATTTACTTTGTTATACTGAAGCTTTTCCTTCCTCTCTTGAGCCTGTAAGCATGTAAGATTAAGATTTTCTCTTTCTTTTCTAGAAGGGCTTTTTTCATTGAGGTGACATTCACTAGGTGTATTTTAGCTTTACAAACATTATCAATTTCCTCTGCTTATCTGTTATTTCTAGAGTGTAAGATCAAAAAGCGAATTGGAACTACTGTTCAAAACTTTTATTCACTGTTAAAATAATTACACAAGCTTTCATGCAACGCTTACGCTTCATCAAGTTTCCTGTATGAAAGCTTTTTTTTATTATTTTTAGCAAAGAATACAAGTTTTGAATGGTGGTTCCAGATATTCCCATCGTGGTCTTATTGATTACGTTGGAATACATATCTGGATTTATCTGAAGGTGTTGTTATTTTGATTGGATATTTCTTGAGTATAGGAAACCATCATTTCTCTCAACCTCTTAGAGCAAGAAATCTGGACAAAAGCAATCAATAATGGGGGGACAAAGGCCCCAAAATAGGAACCCTTTAAATATTGCTCATACAAACTTAGAAAATTTGTGGAGTAACAGGTTTTACTTTAGCATGAATTTTCTGAAGGGTAGTCTGTCATTATTTTCTGACTTCAACCCTCAATTTGCCAGAAAACCACAATTTTATGAGAAAAGAACCAAACATATGAGGCAAAAATCTGGACATTCTGTGAAAATCTGTACAGTTGAGAGGTATGGAAAACGTTGTGCACTAAATCCTTCATTTCTTCCCACCATACTCACTAAAAGCAATTTGAATCAGCTGATTAATTTGCCTGTGTTTTCCCAGTATTCAGACTAATGTCCACGAATAAAATACCCCCATTTTCCTGCTGGACAGTATTCAGACTAAGAGAAATCTCTTCTCCATACTGTAGTTATGCAAAGTCAACTGGTATATGATACCAGTCAGTCAGTAACCATGAGAAAGGATTTATTTATTTATGCATTTATTTGACATTTGTTTACCGGGGGTAGACTAACTGGGTCTGCAGAACCCATTTTCAGCAGAGGCCCAGGGAGAAAAGCTCCACATACAGTAAGTACAAGTACAGTATAATCCAATACAATACAAATGACATGAGAAATACTGTACAAAAATAAGCTGAAGGAATATAAACTGTGTTCCAAGATGTCATAGGCTACTACACATCTAGGCAATTCTATAGAGTTAAAACATAGACAATTATAGTCACTTTCACCATATACATAGCCTATGAGTAGATACTGTCCAAAAATAGTATGTAGGTAGCACGTTGTATGACATTGACTGTTATAATACATGAAAAAATAGAATGTTGGTTTCAGTTAGGAAAATAATAGCCAGAAAGTTAGTGATTAAAGATAGTGAGAGTGGTAAGAATTGAGGCATTACAGCCTGAGCAGTAGTTTAAGGATATGATATAGAAACAGAGAAGGAGTTAGGAGTGCCTTAGGATCTTGTAGACTGTGAGGGAGTAAAATGTGATACAAAAAATAAACCACCCAAGTAGATAAAGGCTGCCTTAAATGAAACACTGAATAAAACAAAAAATAGATACGGCAGCCAAGCACAGCTAAAAACATCTATTTATTAAAAGGTAAGCACTTTCTTGCAGACACTCTGCACTTCTTCATCAGACTAAATAATAGACTAAAGGTAAAGCTATTTAAATAATACATTTAATAAAACATTAATTAAGATATTAGCTTCAATGAATTAAAGCACGAGCCTTCAGTACAGGCTTTAAAGGTATGTACCCATTTAAACCTGGTGCCATATGCGTTAAAAACCTAACAATCCATTTAATGTCAGCTAATTCTAACTTTTTGTTAAGATCTCCCCCTCTCTTATCTATAGCGATCAACAACAAGGCAGAAAAAGTAAAATTATGCCCGATGTTAGGTTTTTAGCGCATAGGGCACCAGGTTTAAATGGGTATACCTTAAAACCCTCTTAGAACAGCAATACACCCCAGTAGTACGGAACACTGGGATGAATAAATGTCAAAATTGCAACTATTGTAAATTCGTAGAAGTCACTAATTCGTTTAAGGTTAATGGTACAACTTATAAATTGAAAGGCAGATTCAACTGTAATTCGTCTTTTGTAGTTTACCTGGCTAGGTGTACACTCTGTCCTGCTTTCAATATAGGAAAGACGGAGCGGAGGCTCCGTGACAGAATTTATGAACACCAATATGCTATGAATCAATCTATCTTTTTCCTCCTTTGCCTGGTTCTCCAGTTACTTATCCTGCAGGCAACAGTCTGTTAAATGGCTCTCTTCTACTTCTCCATTCATACCTGTCCCAACCTGGGGTACCACAAGGTTCCATCCTAGGTCCCCTCCTATTTAATGTCTTTACCAATAATCTCTATACTTGTAAATCCTCCCTCATCCAATATACAGACGACTCGACTCTCATCTCCATCTCAGACAATATCTCCAATCTCCACACTCTTACTCAACAGGCCTTCCTATCCACTGAACAGTGCTTGTCCAAGAATCTACTCATTCTCAACCCTAAAAAGACCAAACTCTTATTATTTTCCCCCGATCTCGCTCTCACCTCAAATCTACCTTTACTATTAGTTCCTCTAATACTGTTATACAACCTGAAGCTCACACTAAACTCCTTGGGATCATCATAGATTAACATCCTCCAAAGCATAAAAAAGACTTACCAGAAATTTGGTTTACTGTATCGCAACAAAACTTTTCTAACTACAAATGCCAGACTCTCCCTTGCACAAGCTCTTCTCCTCCCCTCCCTTCTTTATGTTGCGACAGTACTCACCAAAATCCAAACTACTACTTTAAACAAACTCCAACAAACTTACCACAAGATTGCTAGATTTATCACAAACTCTCCATGCAATACACATCACTGCCTTGTCCTGAATACTTTCCACTGGTTAGAATTCCCCCATCTTCTACTGTTGTCACAACTTCAAATGTTACACTTCATTCTTTACAAACCTTCATCCTGCCCTGCTTTCTCTTACTTCATCTCTAGCTACACTCCTCCGCGGACTCTCCGTACCTCTAATCAGCAACTACTACAAATCTACCAACCCAAAAAAGTAGCTGGCAAACTCTTATATAAACACTCCATCGCCCTTTGTTCCATCATTCACCCATCCCACTTAAAAGAAAAACTCAAACTTCATCTACTCAACTCCAAAATATGTCCTTGTCAAGCCCCTACTTAAGCTCCCCACAACCCTATTATATACCTTCTCAGTCCCTCCACATACAGCTAAGTTCTCCACTGTTGTGGATACTTATTAAACTCTACAATCAATACTGTTGTACTTAACTCTTTTTGTAAATATGTAAATATATTTTTTTTAGTTTGTAAAAATATTGATATGTATATATCATGTGTCTGCATTTCTGCTTCGTCTCTCTAACGTTCTTGTGTAACTGATTTTGACCATATTTTTGACTCAGATGCTTGATTCTCTGTAAACTGTTTGTGTTTTTTTTGAGCTTTTCTCCATGGGTCTCCACTGAAAATGGGCCACAAGCCCAGCTGGACCAACCCGGTTAACAAATGTCAGTAAATAAATAAATAAAATAAAACTGCAGTAAAGGACTTTTTTTGAATGTAGTTCTGGTAGTGGTTGAGCAGTGCAGACTATGGTGGAATCGTCAGCATACTGAATGAGGGTTCCAGGGTGAGAGGGAGTGTGAAGGTTGTTTGTGAAAATGTTGAAGAGTAGGGGTCCGTGGATGGAGCACTGAGGGTCTCCATTAGGGTTGTGGAGAAAGGGTGAGAATTCACTGGACCATTTCATTACTTGTTTACGATCCTTGAGGTAGTTCTGAAACCATTTTACTGTGTTATGTGAAAAGCCTAAGTTAGACAATGTGTTCAATACTAAGGGGTGAGACACTGCCCACTGTCCACTGACTTCAGCCCAGAAATTAGTAGTTTATTGACCATTTTGGGCTAATTTCTATCTCTTTCATTTCCCTGCTATAAAAAACGCATTTGACTGGTTTTGCGTGCCGGGCAGCGACAGTTAGCTAGGGTATAACTATTCCCGGCTCCACAAAATCTCCTCTTCAATTTTTCCCTTGAAAGTAGACAAACTTTCAACATAAGCACTCAAGCCATTCATTTATCAGCCCGGCACTTGCTCAAAACTCATAGCAAGCACTTATAAACTGTAGCAGTAGACCCCCCTATACTGTACAGAAGGACAAGGCTCTCTATTCGACCTTACCAGCCATTCAGTAAAGCGGTTCACTGTACCTGTCCAGGCATGTCCAAAGGGCAGTTTCAGGTGTACTCTCCATTCCAACTGGTGAATCTGGGCATTTTGAGGCAATGTTACAACTGCCTCATGTACACAGACAACACTCTTCTCCTACCACCAAACACTAATGCATGCGAGAGATGCAGTTATACAGCCAAACTGGAGGCTTAGCTCTCTCAACCCAAGACTGGATCAGACAGTCAAGAGGAGAAGGGAAATACTTGCATCACGCCACCAGTCTCACATAGACCCTTTAAATCAGCACCGGCAAAAAGCACACATAAATACACGAAAACATACTCAGAGGCTCTAAACAAAAATCTGCAAAAGCAACAGAAACCTCCAAAGCAGACATCCAAGCAATCTGTACTCCCAATAACAAACCATGAAGCACATACTTCACAAAACCAGTGTGCCATGCAATCACAGCCCTTAAGGCAAAATAACATACTAGTAATAGGTGACTCTATAGTCAGGCACACTGACGTCCCACTCACTAGGCTGAATAAGGAGAAGGTTACTGTTAGCTGCCTGTTGTGTGCCAGGATCTGGTATATAACACAAGCACTCAGGTCACATCAGAACAAGTACAAATACAACTCTGTCATTGTCCATGTTGGTGTGAATGACCTGAGCCAAACCTCCCTGGACTACATGAAAAGAGACATGAAAGAGCTCTCTGATCATGTAGCCCAGGCCGGTATGACCCTGACTAGCATCCTGCCTTCACCAAGAATGATACCACTGTATAAAGAACAAATTATCAATTTCAACAATTGGCTTAGTTTCTGGTGTCATTCAAAGGGGATCTGCCACTCCCATAGTGCCTTTTTTTAGGCAAGGTTCAAAAGACAAACCCACCACCGTAAATAGCACAAGTAACAAAAAACTGAGGGTAATGCTACTCAGTACCAGAAGTCTAAACCTCAAAATGCACGCACTCAAGGCACTCCTCAGTATGGAGAAAATCTGTATATGTCCAGTGACAGAAACCTGGTTTAAGGCTTCAGCGAGCCCACCAGCACTACCAGGCTACAACTCATACCATACATTTCAGCCACGAACCCGGACCGAAATACAAAAGGCAGGGGCGTATCCATATTCATCAAGGATACCCACACCTCCAGGTTAGTGGCACAGCACAATGCTTCAGAGATCAACCACGTGAAACTAACAATGGGCAAAACTGCAATTCAAACTGTAGCTTGCTACACATCACCCACCATGTCCCAGGACCCCCATTCTGCGTTTCTGGAAACACTGGGAAATATAAAGGTCCTACCAAACACCCTAATGTTGGGCGATTTCAATTACCCAAACATTAACTGGGAGAACTACTCAAGTACTAACACCCTTGCCCAACATTTCCTAGAATTTATAAACTCAAATGCCCTGGATCAACTGGTCAACACTCCCACCAGAGATGACAACATATTGGACCTGGTCATCACCAACATGGGCGACCGGTGTTCCACATCGGAGGTCAACCCATCGCTGGTTAGATCTGACCATAAACAAATCACTTTGGATATCCACCACCCCCCCCCCCATACCCAGACAAGGAAACCACCATGAAAAACCTTTCAAAAGCAAACTTCACTTTACTTAAGATCGAGGTGAAAAGTTTCAAATCCCCCATGCTAAAGGATAATGCTGTCCAAGCTGCAAAATCCTTTACTAATGCATTCTGCAGGCACCTACAAGAATGCATGGATTGTGCTATCCCAAACAAAACCAAGACTCACTCCTCCAAGAAAAGGAAACCAGTCTGGTGGACCCCTGCCATAAACAAGCTATACATTTGTTTGTTTGTTTGTATCTTTCGGCTTTTCCCGGTTAGGAGTCGCCACAGCGGAACTCCGGTCCGCTAATGATTGGTAGTGGATTTTTACGTACCGGGTTACCAGCCCTGACGCACAACCTTCAACGAAGGCACGCCCCATTCACGTATGCCTCCACACAGAAGACGCTCTAGCTGAGAATCGAACGGGACAACGTCTTGCTGTGAGGCGACAGTGCTACCACAGTACAATAGGAGGAGGAAACTAGTACAGAAAAGAGTAAAATTCCAAGAAGGGAAGACATCCCTAATCAGTATCAGCAAGAAGCTACGATCCCACATAAAATCATCCAAGGTGAGCTTCGAAAGAAAAATTGTCAAGGACTCCAAAGATAACCACAAGGCATTCTTTAGCTATGTCAAGAAACTAAGTGGCAATGCTCAGATCTGCTCAGAGTTAGTGCAGAATGGCACAAAATACACTGAACCGATTGATATCGCCAACATCCTGGCAGACAGGTTCAGTGCAAACTTCACACCCCCTCACCCCCAAAAGGGCCCATAACCATACCAGAAGAATGTAGAGTCCCTGAAATCATAGACACTCAGATTAAAACAGCCCTCTCCAAAACCAAAATCACAGCATCAGTGGGACTGGATGGTGTCCCAGGCTGCGTCCTACACAAGCTCAAAGATGAACTAACCCCTCACCTAAACACACTGTTCAAACTCAGCCTCTCCACAGGCTACGTACCCATAGAGTTGCGCACAGCAATGGTTATTCTGCTCCACAAAGGTGGGGCCACAACAGACCCCGGGAACTCTTGCCCTATAAGCCTGACTAGCTTGGTCGGCAAGGCTATGGAGCACATCATCATGGAACTCATTAACAGAGGCATTGGGAACCTCCAAACACTGGACCCTACCCAGTTCGGCTTTAAGGGCAGATCATGCCTCCTGAACCTGGTGGACTATTTTGAGACAGTTACCAAGGCTATAGACAAGAGAAAGGTGGTACACACAGCCTACCTAGACCTCACAAAGGCTTTCAACACCATTCCCCATTCTGGTATTATCGACAAGCTCACCAGCCTAAACATAAACCCCTACGTCACAAAATGGGTTGCCAACTTGCTCACGGACAGAACCCATACGGTGAGAGTTGCGGGAGCTAGGTCAGACTCTAAACCAGTTACAAGTAGCATTCCCCAGGGCTCAGTCCTAGGACCCCTCCTGTTCGGCATATACTTCTCAGAGGTACAGGCAAGCACAGGAGGACTATGGCTGACCAAGTTCGCAGACGACTGCAAACTAGGGGCTATAATTGACTCTCTGGATGACACAGCCATCCTCCAAAAGGGTCTCATGGCCTCAAGCTAAATGCCAAAAAGTGCATAGTCATCCCCTTTGCAAAAAACAAAGTACCCACAAACTGCCACATAGGTGGTAGTCCCCTAAATACGAAAGACGTAATAAGGGATCTGGGGACCCAAGTAGATAGTAATCTCTCCTTTGATAATCACATTACCAAAGTGGTTAGAAAATCCTATGTGGCCCACCTAATCACAAAGAGGTTCGCATCCATATCAAAAGAGGTCATTGTGCCCCTCTACTCATCACTTAGACCCATCATAGAGTACAACGCCCCATTTGGGATGTACCTTACAAGACACCTACAACAGCTGGAAAAACCACAGAAGTAACTCATCAAGAGGATCACTGGCCCCAAACAGATGCCCTATGCAACTCGACTGAAGAAACTCCAGCTGTACTTGGTTGCATACCGCCTACTCAGAGGTGATCTCTGCCTGACATACAAGGCCATGTCCAACTCAGAACTGATGGACATGCTCCACCTAAAGAAAACCATATCCCCTCGAGCCACACGCTCTAGGGATCTAAACCTCACCACAACAATAAATAGGACGTGCTGGAGGGATAGATTCCTGTCCCAGAGACTTCCCATGCTTTGGAACAAGATTCCAATCTACATTAGGCAGAGCTCCTCACTAACACTCTTCAAGGGAAACCTTGACGAGTGGATGGGAAACAGAAAGTTTACCCCGGGGATCACGTCAGTGGCTCTGCTGGACAGAGGCACAGGGAACTAATCTAAGGGGGCAGCGAAAGCCAACACATTCTGGCTAGGCTTATAAATGCCTTCAGATAGCCTAGTACCTACCCATGAACCTATGAACTGTGTCAAAGGCCTTGGAGAGATCAAGGAATACTGAGGCTGTATAGCATCCTGCATCTCTGGCCTTTTTCACAGTGTCTGTAAAGGATAATGGGGCTGTAGCTGTGCTGTGGCTGGGTTGGAAGCCGTGTTGGATTTTGGTTAAAATAATGTTTTGCAATAGATATTTCATTACCTGCTGATTGATACTTCTCTCAAATTTTGGATATGGGTGACTAGATGGATATAGGATGGAAATTTGAATGGTACAAAAGAGTTGCCTCTGTGGATAGGGTGATTTGAGATTGTTTCCGTAAGGTAGGTACTTTTGATTTGGATAAAGACCTATTTATAAGAATACTGATTGGATAGGAAATTGAGTTGGCAGCCAGTTTGAGGTAGTGTGGTGGATTATCAGCTGTGGTGGAGCAGGGTTTTAGTTTTTGTACAAGTTTCTTAATGGTGTCTGTGGGTATGGGCTGAAATGAGAATGGGGTTTGTATGACATTTTGTTGAGTATGGGGGTTATTAATGACAGGGTTATACGTAGTTGATGTTCTGGGGTTGGTGTCTGAATAGGTTGAAGGGTGGGGGGGGTCCAGCATTAAGGGTGTTAGTTAGTAGGTCTGATATTGATTTTATGAAGTGCTTGTTAAAGATTTCGGCTATTTGTGATGGAGGAGTATCCGGTGATAGGGTGTGCTCTCCATTTGTTCCAGGGTTAAGTAGAGAAGATATGGAGTGCCAAAAGTTACTGGGATTGTTTTTATGCTGGAGTTGAAGCTGGGAATAATATGACTTCTTATCTTTGTTGATTAGTTTTGTCACTTTGTTACATAGTGTTTTGAAATTAACATGATTTTGTTCATTTTTGTTTTGTTTCCAGGTTGACCTGGCTAGGTCCCTTTGCTTCATCAAGTGTTTACATTCCTTAGAGAGCCATGGGGCTGAGTTCTTTTTGATTATTTTCATACGAATGGGAGCTAGGGTATTAAGTATGTGAAGGAAGGTGTTATTAAAGTGTAGTACATTATCATTAAGGGGTAGTCATTTAAGGGTTGTCCAGTCTATTTCATGTAGGAGATAGTTGAATTTATTCTGACAAAAATTAGTTGAGTTCCTAACTGATTTTACAGTGTGTACGCTTGGTTGTTAGTAGTTTGTTCTAAGGGAATAAGCTGGCAGTTGATCAATCGGGGAACTAGATAGTGTACCAGAAGAAGGGTAATGGGCAGGGTGGGATACTAGGATCCAGTCTAGGGTGGATTGGCAGCTAAGATCTTTGCTGTATCTTGTTGGAGTATTGATAAGCTGAGAAACAAAAGCATACAGATTTCTATTTGTGGGGTAGTGGGAAGCTATGGTTTGCCAATCTATATTTACGTCTCCTAAGATTATATTTTTGAGGCTTATTGTTTGGGATGTTCAGGATAAAATATTTTCCAATGCTAGTACATTGTGACCTGATGGGATATATAATACTATTGTGCAAATTCTTTTAAATGTATTGAGATTCAAAAAATAGATTATTACCTCAGCATTGGAAAAGATGGGTATAATACTGATGTAGGGTGTGATGTTGTGTAGAAGGATATAGAAGGGCTATCCCCCTCCCCTTTTTATTTATTTTCATTTTTTTCTTTAGAGCCATCTCTTCTGGTTATTACAAAGCTTGGAGGCATTATTTCGGAGTCTTTTACATTGGGGTGTAGCCATTTTTCATTAAAGTCTAGTATGTCAGGTTTATTTTCATCAAGCCAAACATGCAGTGGGGCTATTTTATTACATATACTTCTAAGGTTTAGTGTAAGTATGTTTAAATCTTTGGGGTTACTCTTGTGGTTAGGATTAGTGGGTAGGCCTGGGTTAGGATGTATGTCTCCACATTTAAGTAGATGGGTAATGAGGAATGAGTACCATGGGAAGTGTTTTTTATTCCTAGTTGATAGTACTGATGTCGGGTGTGCTTTCGTAGGAGGTGAGGAGGCTAATTTGTGGCTTGAATAATATGGGAGGGTATAGGGTTAAAGCTGGGAGGAGATATGTGAGAAGCTGAGTTGTTTGTTGGGGAGATGGTTGGAGGAGGTTGTTGTGTATTGGTGTGTTGGAGTATATGAGAGAATATAGTTGTAGTGAGGTTGAGAATTAAGAGTAAAGAAGTTAGGCAGGTTAGAAGGAGCATGTCATCTGTGATGATGGGTTTAAAAATAGTAAAAGTGGCATTTATGTGTTAAAATGTAATATCAGGTGTAAATAGAAATGTATGTTATCTAGTGATGTGTGAGCAGCTTAAGGTATGGTTGGAAATTTTTTACTTCTAGGTGGGCTTTGACAATTTGGTTAGATGTTTGCCTTGTGGTTTGTGATAGGAAGGGGTGGGGGAGGTGTGATTGGTCAGTAGTAAAATTATGGTGCAATGTTAGTACCTTCTTCTTCTTCTTTCGGCTTTTCCTGGTTAGGGGCCGCCACAGCGGTTCACTTGTCCGCTCATGATTGGCTGTGGAGTTTTTATGGTGTCGAGTTGCCAGCCCGGCACCCAACCTTTCACAGAAGACACACACACACACACACACACACACACACACACACACTTTAGAGTCTCTAATCCACCTACAGCATGTCTTTGGAATGCGGGAGGAAACCGGAGCACCTGGGGGAAACCCACGCGACCAGAGGGAGGACATGCAGACTCCGCACAGAAGACACCCAAGCCGAGGATCGAACCGGAGAGCCTCTTGCTGTGAGGCAGCAATGCTAACCGCTGCACCACCGCAGCCGCCCATATGGTGCAATGTTAATATGATGTGTGTAAAGTAAAAAAGAAGGTTGTAAGTCTGGAGTTAATGTAAGATAGTTTGAGGTGAAGATTGTATTGTGATGGTGAAGAAGAGTAAGATGCAAAGAATTATAGTAGGGAGAATGAGAATTCAAGGTGATGGATGTAAGTG
>NC_056735.1:1432443755-1432611255 GCF_019279795.1 Protopterus annectens | reverse complement strand
GGCACTGTATGTAAAATTAAATAGTTCCTCAGTAAAGCAGTTTTGTAATAACTGTACCGTTGAGCTATCCAGGTGTGGCTGATCTATAACCAATACATTTTTATGTTCTGCTATATTGCATATTCATACAAAACTGAAGTAGCATTGTTTTGAGCGACAAAGTGATACTCCTTTAGGAAATATTGGAAGATCACTTGCTCTTTTGTGGTATTCCTTTACCGTAGTATGATGTATAAATAACATGTTTTAATATTTTTACAGGTTGCAGTCAACATAATGATCATTTCCAGACATAGTATGAACACCTTACAAGATGCTGCATTCCGGAGTTCATGTGGATATCTATATACCAGTGCCACAGCTCCCTCAGTACCAAGCAAAGATTGTTGTAGGACTCCTCGCCTTTGTATGTTTTGCTAACAGCTATGATGGAGACTTTGTGTTTGATGACTCTGAAGCTATCATCAATAATAAGGTACATGGCTTTTATTTTATTTGTAACTGTACAGAATATATTAGACCCAGAATTGATCAAGCCATCTTGATGCAGCAACATTGATTTATTGATATAATCCAGCCCATATTCAGCCAGCAGGATTAAGACTGCAGTGTTTGGACAGTTTAGCAAGAGAAACTTTCCCAAGCTGTAACCAGTAATGTTTGTACTCCATATTGCCTCTTTAGATCTCTGTTTCTGCTAACTGATCTCAATACACAGAAATGGCCCCAGGTATTGTCCGTCATTATTTTCAGTAGTTTGTCACATGATGTGTGTTGTATCACCCTGGTCTGATCAGCCATCATTTGCTTGCTGTTTGGAAAACAGTTAGCAAGGTCTGTTCTTGTCAGTTGTATCTTTTCCCTGTGAAGGTTTTATATGTTTCCCCTTTAGGATATGGCCTGTTGACCAGAGCAGGAATGTATTTCAGTGTATACTTTTGTACTTAGTTGGCTGTAAATATTTTGGAGGACTGACCTCCAGGACTTTCTTGTCACAGTAGCTTGTATCATTATTTTAGGTTGAGCTGACTGATTATTTCTTCCAGGCCTTCGTCTTCCAGGTCATTTAGGACAATTGTACATTTCATTCCTCCTGTATTATGGTCAGCTTGGACTGCTTGAAGATGAGGAAGGTTTAGGTTTTATTAAAAGTGCAGATTGATGTGGGTTTTGCCCCCCCCCCCATGGATCTAGGGTGGAAAGAGATGTTTCCTTGCCTTCTATTTTCACCTCCTCTTCCTCATTGGTACTTACTTAAGCATCAATTGTTGTGTGGCTGATCAGCAACCAGTAAATCCCACAGTCCCCATTGGTAGAGGCACTGACATTGGTTGTGTCTTACATGCTGGCTCCACAGCTGCCTGCATCAGTGACACAATCGATATGTTTGAGTGGCCTTGGCATCAATGACATGATCGATATGTTTGTGTGGCTTTGGCACTGAAGCAAACAGGCACTTGGGTCCCTGGATTCAGTATTTATTTTTCAAGACTAGTATTGGCTCCAGTATTATCTTTGTAGTTTTATGTCTCATTTTTTTGAGCCTTCAGCCCTATGACCATGGTGTTGGCTTCCATCTTAGTTTTGTCAGTAGTGGTGTCTGGCTGGTGCAACTGTACTGAGGATGTTGATGCCTTCAGCACTGATGCTGATTACTACCAACCCCCTCACATCTGACTTGATGCTCTCAGGTTCAGGTTAAACCTTTTTGGTGGAGATTGGGTTTTCATTGGATCCTTCTCAGCATGGGCCTCCCCTGGCATCTGCAGTTTTATCAGTCTTGACTAGAGACTCAGGACAATGGTGGCCTAAAGGAGGTTCTTGCACTGCAGAGCTCAGGGATGCAGGACTCCAAGGCATTGGATCAATTTAGGATGTGGGTTTCTGCATCCGTAAAGCTTTCTGAATTGGAGCCTAATTGTTACATATTCTTAGGTTCCATCAAGAGCTTGATAACAAGATGTTCAAGTTCCTGTACTAGATGCAGCAACTATATCCATCCTTAACCTCACCATTTAGCTAGCTTGATATGCCCAGGTAAAGGCAGCACACACCTGCATAGCCATATATCATTGTGCCTGACAGTGGCCAACACATTTTGATGAAAAGTTAAGGAATCCTTCGTCAATGCCTGCTTTGATTGTTTTGTTTTGTTTGAAGCTAAGTGAAAGAAATATTGGTGGACTGTGAGTAGGAGGGTAAAAACCTCATGGCTGCTGGCATCAAATTTGTAGCTCTAAAGTGTGCTTTTTCTAGGATGCAGAAACATCCATGTTAACTGTGACACTGGTGTGGCCAAATGTAATCTTAAACCTGCATTCTGAAGGAACTAATCTGGTTGTGGGAACTTCCAGAATTTATACCATGAGCATACCACAGGCAATCAACGGAATCAGTAAATCTGTGGTTCTCTTTCAGGTATGTGTTGGTGGGGGGGGGGGGGCAACTGAATCTCTGTGGACTTTTGTGATTGTCCCACATGGGGGGGGGGGCAGTCATGGTTTGACTGCCTCCCCACCTGCCTGTGTGTTTTGCTGTCATTCAGGAGAGGTGGATATGGCGAATTATACCCAGAGACTATAGCATCCAGTTCCACAAGCCACCCCTGCTGCACTGTCTACCATTGGTTGATGGCCTCAGTGAGTTTTCAACTCCATAAAAATTCCAGACCAGGGCAAGGTAGTAACTCACTAAACTGGGCATAAATCCCTGTGTCACAAGATGGGTGGCCAACTGGCTCACTGACAGAACCCATGCCGTAAAAGTAGCCAACTCCAAGTCCGACTTCAGACTGTGACGAGTGGAGTACCACAGGGATCGGTCCTGGGTCCTTTCCTGTTTGGCATCTACTTCTCTAAAGTGCAGGCCAACACAGAAGGTCTTTGGCTAACAAAGTTTGCAGATGACTACTGCAAACTGGGAGCCATAATAGAATCACCTAATGATGTAGACATTGTACAAAAGGGTCTCACAGAGACAGATCCTTGGTGTCAAAGTCATGGCCTCAAGCTCAATGCTAAGAAGTGCATTGTCATCCCCTTTGGGAAAAACTCAGTACCCATGAACTACCACATAGGCAGTAGACTAAACACTGAAAGTGTGATAAGAGACAAATGTCCGATGGTGCTGTTACAGACTCTTGAGTTAATTGGATGCTAGTTGTGCACCCTGTCTTGCAAGACCTGTTTTCCATTAGACAGGATTTCTCCTGTCTAGAAGGCTGTATCTCATCTGCTCTTGGATGTCATTTGCAGCTCTTTGTCCCAGAACATGAGCTTGATGAGCACATTTATTCATGTTGTACCTACTCCCAAGTTTCATATGCAAGTTCTGTGGTAGACCCTTTAATTTCAGTGGTCTCAGTGTAGAGATGTTTTTTTCAAATTGGTCAGAATTTTCAAGGTGTGTAGGAAGCAATTAAGTAGTGGCTTCACACCTCCAGCAAAAATTTTCAAGGTATGTAGGGAGCAATTAAATAGTGGCTTCACACCTCCAGCATTACTCTGGACAGCCCTTTTCTCTTTCATTCTCTGATAGTGACTGTTATATCAAATGCCGTAAAGTGGGGCGGCATTGTTGAGAGCAGACAGCTCAAGACATATTATCACAAGTAGAGGCCAGTTTGCACATCAGTATTTTTGCACGATGAATCAAGTGCTCCTCATTCTGCTGGCTGTTCAGGAGTCCTTTTCTTTTGGTGCATTTGCCATCCACATCATTATCTAGGCTATGGTGTGGTTTATCAAAATGCATGGGGAGGGGGACCCATTCCTATCCCCTGTGCCAAGAACTGTTGAGTGTATTGAAATGGACTATTTCATAGCAGTGTTTTCTGATAGCCACACAAACAGCTGCAGTAGCTAGTACAGTGTAGGACAGACGCTGCTACTGCCTGCCTGTGGTGCACAAGTGGTCCATCACTTTGCCAGTAGCATGAAAATTGTTCCATCACTTGGGGAATACCTTGCTTTTACCTGTTTCCATCCACAACAAACTTCAATTGAAGCAATTTCTTTTCCCTTATCCCCTGTTCAAGGGAGCAGTCCAAGAATTATCTGCCCAGAAATGGTCTTCAGGACTCTCTTATGCTTTCTCCCATTTCCTTTTATTCTGAAATCTATGCAAAAAGCCACAGCACATGAGTCCAAAGTAATTTTCATTGCTACTGTTTTGGCCTCCATAAGTATAGTTCCTTCTGCTTTGGTCTCGCCTCCCAGAGCCATTTGCTGCTCAGACCCCTCATGTTTGATTTGCATATCCCAGCAAACATCCCTCACTCTCTTGTTCCCATTATGTAACCAGATGGTTACTCCATTTCTAGTAATGGCCAGGAATAGTACATTCCCTCTGGGTTTTTCCACGTCTTTCCTTCTGCCCAGAGAATGAATCCAAGGACGATGTATAAGAATTAATGGATTTCAAAGCTTAGATCCTTTCACAGTATTAGATTACTTGTCCCATTTTTTTTTGACACAGGAACTGAGGTCTTTTTCATCACTTCCTCAACCAGTGGGTCTCTTTACTTCAATAGCCTTTGGCTCCATAACGCAATCTCCTCCACTTACCTATAATCCTTTCCTTAGCTTGGATTACCTCAGATCCCATTTGCTGCTTCAGTGTTAGGTTGTGGTGACCTGTAGCTCGAGTGGTTTCTGGAGTTAGATAAGTCATTGTTTTTCAATTTTTTTTTCCCTTAGTGGGTAACTGTCTAGTTCCTTGTTTCCTCCCCTTTCTGTCTCTCTCTCTCCCTCTCTCTGTCTGTCTCTCTCTCTATATATATATATATATATATATATATATATATAAATATTTATATATATAATATATTAATTCTAATAAAATATATTTCTATAGTTAGTGTAGTTTTTTGATCTGCTAGTTCTCTCCTCTCGCACTTTTACTAGCTTATTAGTCTAGCACTTTACCAGACTTCTTTTAGCAATTATTGTAGCACACAAAAGTGCTACCAGCATTAAACGTTCTACAAGGAAACAGCTCCAGTACTTATGCCCACCCCTCCAGGCATGTATAAAGGTCAGTTCCCTATGCTTTCTCCTATTAACTTGGTGAACTTGGGCATCCTAAGCAACTGCCTCATGTACACTGACAACCCTCTCCTCTTACCTCTCAACACTCAGACTTGCGAGAGATGCACTTATATGTCCAAACTGGAAGCCACGCACTCTCCAGCCAAGACCGGAATAGCTGGTCAAGTGTAGAAGGTCAACACTTGCACCATACCACATGGAACACATAGCCCTCCAGAACACACACCAGCACTGCCTTCACATAAAAACACAAACCACACACCCACTTTTGCGGAGGCTGTCAAGAAAAATCTACCCAAACAGCAGAGACCTCCAAGGCAGAAACGCACTTGACCAACATAACACTAATCAAGAGACACACAACTCTCCGAAACAGTGTGCCACTCAACCAAAGCCCCTAAGGCAAAACAGCATGCCCAACACATTAGTCATAGGTGACTTGATAGTGAGGCACACTGATGTCCTACTCACTAGGTTGAATAAGGAGAAAGTAACAGTCAGCTGCCTGTCAGGTGCCAGGATCAGCCACATAATGCACTCGGGTCCCTCAACAACAGGTGCAAATATGACTCTGTGATTGTACATGTGGGTGTGAATGACCTGAGCTGTACCTCCCTGGACTACATGAAGAGAGACATGGAGGAGCTCTCGGATTATCTACCCCAGGCGGGTATGACCCTAGCCCTGAGCAGCCTCCTACCATCACCCAGAATGATACCACAGTACAAGCAGAAAATGATTGATTTCAATAACTGGCTAAGTTTTTGGTGTCATTCTAAGGGGATCCAATATCTGTCTGCCTAGGATGACATGATTGACAGACCTTGATGCTTTGCCAGAGATGGTCTGCATCTGTTATCTCTGGGTTTCTGGATACTGGCCAAGGCTCTTGCCACCCCTATAGTGCCTTTTTAGGTGGTATTCCAAAGACCAAATCACCACCGTAACAGCTACAAACAAATTGCAATCTGAGAGTCATGCTGCTCAATGCTAGAAGTCTAAATATCAAAATGCACTCGCTCGAAGCACTCCTCAAAATGGAGAACATCGACATTTGTGCTGTAACATAGACCTGGTTCAAGGCAGCAGAAAGCACCCCTGCAGTACCAGGCTATAACTCATTCCACACCTTTCAGCCCCAGAACTTGGACCAAAACTTCAAAGGTGGTGGTGTATCCATATTCATAAAGAATGCGCACACCTCCAGACTGGTAGCCCAATGTAATGCATCAGAGATAATTCAGGTGCAGCTAACATTGGGCAAGACAGCGATTCAGGTCATGACCTGCTATAGGTCCCCAACCATCAACCAAGACTCACACTCCACATTCCTACACATCCTGGAGAATATTAGGATCCAACCTAACACACTCATACTGGGCGTCTTCAATTACCCCACCATTAACTGGGAAAACTACTCCTGTACCAATACACTTGCCCAATGTTTCTTGGACTTCATTAATTCCAATGCCCTAGACCAGCTCGTTCTTACCCCCACTAGAGGTAGCAACATCCTTGAACTGGTCATTACTAACATGGGTGACCGCTGCTGTATACCAATAGTCAACTCCTCCCTGGTTAGATCCGACCACAAGCTAATAACCTTGGAAATCCACCCCCCCCCGCAAAGGTAACCACCATGAAAAACTTCTCCAAAGCTAAATTTGGTCTCCTAAAAACAGACAGAGGTGGCTAACTTCACGGCACCCATGTAATTGGAGAACAGTTGCATGACCGCTGAATAACACACTAATGGTCCTGCACGAACATGTACACAAATGCATGGATCTCGCCATACCCAATAGAACTAAGACTCTCTCTTCCAAAAAAGGAAGCCAATTTGGTGGTCCCATGCCATAAACAAATTCTACAACAGAAGGAGGAGACTGATGCAAAATAAGGTGAAGTCCCAAGACTGGAAAAACTCCCTTATCAGCCTCAACAAAAAGTTGAGATCCCTCATCATGTCCTCTAAAGCTAGCTATGAAAACAGAATTGCAGCAGATAGTAAAGACAACCACAAGGCCTTCTATAGTTATGTAAAGAATCTCCACGGCAGTACCCAGATTTACTCGGAGCTGTTGCACAATAGCACCTCCTATACCGAGCCAACAGATAATGCCAATATACTGGCTGACAGATTCAGTGCCAAATTTACCCCCCCCCCCCAAAGAACCAATCACAATACCAGCAGATTGCCAGGTACCCAGTATTACTGCTGCACAGGTTAAAATAGCACTGTCCAAGGCCAAGAATATAGCTTCTGTGGGACATGTCAATATCCCTGGCTGTGTTCTACATGAACTACAGAGTGAACTGGCACCTTAACCTGTGTGCCCTGTTCAATCACAGCCTCACCTCAGGCTTTGTCCTTACTGAATAGCGCACTGCTACAGTCATCCCTTTCTATAAAGGAGGAGCAACTACAGACCCTGGGAACTATTGCCCCATTAGCCTGACAAGTCTGATATGCAAAGCTATGGAACACATCATGGACCTAATAAACAAGGATATAGGGAATCTCCAAACTCTGGATCCTGCACAGTTTGGTTTTGTGAAGGGTAGCTCATGCCTGCTCAAACTGATCGACTTCTTTGAGTCAGTCATCAGAGCTGTGGATGAAGGCAAGGTGGTTCATACAGCCTACCTTGATCTGGCAAAGGCCTTTGATACCATTCCCCACTCAGGAATCATAGAAAAACTCACTAAGCTAGGCATCAACACCTATATCACTAGGTGGGTTGCAAACTGGCTCACAAATAGAACCCACAGTGTGAAAGTAGCTGACTCCACGTCAGACTGCTGACCAGTCATGAGTGGAGTCCCACAGGATTCGGTCCTGGGTCCTCTCCTGTTTGGTATCTACTTCTCTGAAGTCCAGGCCGACACAAATGGACTCTGGCTGACAAAATTTGCAAACTATTGCAAGTTGGGAGCCATAATTAACTCCCCAAATGATGTTGGCATCCTACAGAAAGGCCTCACTGAGACCAGTGACTGGTGTCAGAACTATGACCTTAAGCTCAATGCCAAAAAATGTGTCGTCATCCCCTTTGGGAAAACCCCAGTTCCCATGAATTACCACATCGATGGTAGTCCACTGAACACAGAAGGCATCATAAGAGATCTGGGAACACAGGTTGACAGCAACCTCTCTTTTGACCACCAAATTGCCACTGTGGTCAGATAGTCCTTCTATGTGGCACATCTCATTACTAAGGGTTTTGCATCCAGGAAGAATGTAGTCATTGTCTCCCTCTACTCTTCCCTCATTAGGCCAATCATCGAGTACAATGCCCCATTTGGCATGTACCTCACTAGACACCTGCAACAACTGGAGAGGATTTAAAAGTACCTCACAAAGAGGATCCTAGGCCTTAAACACTTGTCCTATATGGACAGACTCAAAAAACTCCAACTATTCTCTGTCTCATGTCGCCTACTTAGAGGCGATCTCTGCTTGACTTACAATGCCATGTCTGACCCAGCTCTGTTAGAAATGCTATATCTAAAGAAATCCCAATCCCTCCGCACCACACACTCCAGAGACCTCAACCTCATTACCACAATCAACAAAACATGCTGGAGGGACAGGTTCCTCACCCAGAGACTGCCCATGCTCTGGAATAGACTTCCCATACATGTTAAGCAGAGCACCTCGCTGTCCCTCTTCAGGAGAAATCTTGATATGTGGATGGGTAATAGAAAGTTCACCCCGGGGATCACTCCTGTGGCTGTACTTGATAGATGCACTTGGAACCAGCATCGGGTGGCATGATGCCAGGGCACTTCTATGGGCTAGGCTTGTAAAGGCTCCAGGGCCATCAGCCTAGTACACACCTATGAACCAACTTTTGACTCCTACTCCGAAGCATTCCATAGCTTCATTGTCTTTGGACCCGAGAAAGGATTTTTGTCTGTGTCTTATCCTAAGGCCTAGCCTTTGTTGACTCTGACAGCTTCTCTGATCCAGATGGCTCTGACTCTGTCGGAGCCAGGTAGATTTCAGAGCTGTACTGTTGGCACCTGATCTGGGGATATGGGTTTGAATCCAATGTTTTGGAGACATCCCTTCCCCTTGGAGCCTTGACTCTGAATATCTCATTTCTTATTTCTGTGTCAGGGTGGGATCATGGGGGTGACTGGAGCTGTCCTGGTCAGGTGGCTTTGGCTCCCACCAGGTCAGTTTTTTGTTCCCCCATGACCTTTGCCTTTGAGGTTGTAGAAGAGCATTTTCCACCTCTGTGGACAAGACTTCCTCCTCTCTTGGGTCTACTCCCTCAACAACTGTCTCCTTTGGATCCTGAGCCTTTTCATCCTGTTCCATTGGGACAGCTGGCCGAGTCAAGTCTAGAGACGGTCCTCATCCAAGATTCTGCTCCCAGTTCTGGGTCCTTCCTAGGGCATCTCACCACAAAATAAGGCACAAAGATTCCCCAAAGAGGTCTTTGATGGAAGACATTCGTTTTGAAGGGGTTGAGTCCCCAGATCACTCTTGAGGATGTGTGTTTTGGTGAAATCCTTGAACATTTGAAATGGAAAGGTGGTTGGTCTTCCGACCCCAACCCCCCCCCCCAAAGGAGTCTGTGCTTCTCAAGGATAACAGAACTGGGTCAGCTATGTCCTGGATAGTCCTCCCTGCAGATGAGATGGTGGACCTCATTTCACAGCAGGCTTGGAAGGATCCAGATGTCACAGAACTTGTCCCCGAGAGACTAGATAAGTACTTTGTTGTGCCAAAGGATCGGGCCCATTGGAGCAAGGTTCTCCAGTGAATGCTGTGGTGGTGGTAGCCGCTGCCAAGAAAGAACTTGCTGAACAGAGTTCTGCTTTCCATCTCGCAAATAGAAAGTGCAGGGCATTGGATAGATGTGGGAAATGTGTATACAAAATAGCGACCTTTGCCCGCAGGTCGCTGAACTATTTGGCACCCATTACAAGATTTCAGAGGAAATTGATCAAGGAGTTTTCCAGTGTCATTTCCAGGTCCCTATCTGTGGAGGACAAGAAGTTTTTTTTTTGTTTTCGCAACTGGCCATCCTTCATTCTCTATCAAAAGCCTCCATGAGGCTGATTTCTCATGCCTCAGAGGAAGCTTTGAGAGTGGCAAGTTCAGGAATTGCCGTAAGAAGGTACACCTTGATGCACCTTTGTGATTTTTGTGGAGCTCTTCAAGACATCATTCATCAATGCTCCCTTTAATGGATTCACCTTATTTGGCTCTAAGGTGAAGGAAACTCTCTCCAGGAGCAAACAGAATGAATGACATTATCTGCTGTTGGGATGTATTCTTCTAATTCTCCTGAAGCCAGAGAGGAGGTAGAAAGATGGGGATAAACAAGACGCAAGAGTCTACCCAGGATTCCTATGGAGACAGATCCCCCTTGGTAGAGGGGGAAATTGTAATGACAGACCTTGTTTCAGAGGTAGCCCACAACACTAGGGCTTCAGGGGCTACTTTCTCTGAGAAGCCCTTTGAGGGCTCTTGAAAGGTTGCCCGACTGCTGCACTCTTGAAGCTGTCGTGGGGGTGCTTATCTCTGCAACGGGGAGCCTGGATAGACATCACCAAAGACACCTGGTTACAGAGTATAATATCCAGAGGTTATTAAATACCATTTTCTCTTCAACCTCCCCATCGTACCAAAAGGACTGCTAATGTTTCACTCAGTATGAGGAAAGTGACAGCCCTAGAATTAATAAAACTGCTGGCAAAAAGCCGTCCAAGTGTTCCCCCAAGACTAACAAGAATCCTGAAATTCTTTAATATTCTTTTAGTGCCAAAGAACAGGGAATATTCTTTTAGTGCCAAAGAACAGGGAACTAAGACCAATTTTGGATCTTAGCAATTTAAATCAATTTGTCAAACACTCAAAGTTCCAGATGGTCATGGTTCAGTCCATTCTGCTGCTGTTGTGGAAGGACTATTGGGATGTTCTCTGTAGATCTCTAGGATGCATACTATCACATCAAAATAGACGGGCACTCCAGAAAATACCAAAGCTTTCTTCTAGGAGCCAGTCACTACTGGTTCAGGGTCCTGCCCTTTGGTCTCACCACAATCCCCGAGGTTTTCACTTCGTGCATGACAATGGTCACAGCTCCCTTAGAACTGCTGGGCTTCTGGGTGTTTCCTTATCTTTACTGACTACTCTGCTTCCACCAAGCCTGTACTGATTCAGGCCAGGGAGTTCTTGCTCTGTCTGTCTTCAACTGGGAATTACAGTGAGCTACGTCAGGTCACCAGTGCTATAAAGGAGAGCAGCCGATGCCATTACATCAGTCTTTCTTGCTGTGGAGCCCTTAGCAGAAGCAGTTCACAAGTGTGCCAGTCTGTCACTGCCAGAGTTTTGATTTACAGCTAAAAACGTCTAAAACTAAGTACCCTGTTGGGAATCTTGTTTAGGCCCAGATCACGATGTCCCTCGTTGCCAGTTCTCTGCCCTCTTTAATGCGAGAACCAGTCATCGTAGAGCTCTTATTGTAGCCAGGGATTTTCATCTTTCATCTTCGCATTCTGAAATGGCGTCAGTCAGCCAACCTTCCATAGACATTCAGAAGAAACGTAAGGATAAAGATAGACAGACCACACAAGTCCAAGGCTTCTGATGACATTACCGCTAAGCAGGTCGTCCAGTTCTCTGGAATTCAGTGAGGCGCTTTTGCAGCCCCTATGGCTCGATTCGATACCTTTGCAGGCCTCTACTGAGAGCCTTTCGGAGTCCGGTGTACCCCAGAAATCTTCTTCGTCTTCTGAGCCTTTGGTTGTCTCTGCCTCGGTTGGGTCCAGAGCCGCGACGCAGGCACTGACTACTGAGGAGGCCTTTCGCACTATCGATTCCAGACAAAAAATTATGTCTTCTCTTCTGACTACTATTCCTCTCAGACTGATGGATTCACTTAGGCCTAGAGGCAAGGCCATTCCCAGGAAAACTACCTCTAACCACCATGTTACTCTTGCTCCTCCTCCCCAAACTCAAATGCTTAAAATGGTAGAGGATCTTGTCTCCCTTATCAGGGGTAGTCAGGCCACAACTTCTAAAAAGAAGAGAGACCTTTCTCCTGATATACTCACAGAACAGGATTCTGAGGAATCTGATTATTCAGAGTTTGTAGAGGAACAACAACCTCTGACTGCTTATGAGGATTCAGATGCAGAGGAATCCATTCCCTCTGGCTCCCCACCAGAAATCTTTCCTTTGGGGAAACCCTTCACACCCTCAGGGAACATTTCCACTGGGAATCCCAGGACCTCAGCCTAAGAAAAGACTAAGAGGGTTTCTAGACCTGCCCCAGCACAGACCCTTGGCCATCCCTCCTATCTTAGAGGTGGTTGATGTCTTCCAGGAATCCAGTTTAACTCCTGATGCCCTCCCACCTGCTCCCAGAAAACCTGACTGGTATTACAGAGTACCAAATTCTCACAAATACCTGTAAAGAAATCCTGCTGCAGACCCAGAGGTCATTACGCAGGGACCAAAAGGAGCTAAGACTAGTTCTACAAAGAATCCTACACTTTCTGACAAGTACTCCAGAGCTCTGGACAGATGGAGTAAAAACATATACACCTCTGTAACCTTGGCTATTAGAGCTCTCAACTATCAGTTCCACATGTTAAAATATCAACAACAGACTTTGGAACTGTTAAAACAAAACATTTCTATCTTTCCTGACTGTGCCAATTCAAAAGAGTTAGCAGATTTACTGCACTCTACTTGTCAAGTGGCTAAACACTCATTACACTGTGGATATGATGCCCTAGAAGCCTCTAGCAGGGCAGCATTGTCAGGATCTGTCACTAGGAGACATGCATGGTTGATGGAACAACCTCTCCCTGATCATGTCAAATTTAAATTACTTGATGCACCTCTGGATAACGACCTCTTGTTTGGAAAAAAAGCAGAAGAGGTGCTTAAAAAGATGGAAGACAAAGCAAAATCTATGCAAACAGTAAAATATTTCCTTCAGGTACAACCTCCTAGGTCCTGCAGGAATTTTCCCTCAAAACACTGGTCCTTTCCTGCACCTAGCAGACAGGGGCAAGGTAAGCCCCGCAGGGACAGACCACCCAGACTCTCACCCCAGGGACAGCAGAGAACCAAACAGTGGACCACTGCCACTCCAAAGGCAGGGAGTTCTAAGCCATCCCTCTATGGCAGAAATTCTCAATGACTCCCTCTTCCCCCCCTCTGTCATCTTTTCGCTCACCAAAAACTAGGAGGAAGGCTCTCCCTCTGCAAAGAAAATTGTCTCTCTGTAACAAAAGACCAATGAATCTTAAAGATAATTTTTTAGGGATACAAATTCTCCTTCAGCGAACTCCCAATTCTAAGAGGGTACCCAGACTTACCTCCAAATCACTGGGCAGAGGCATTGAAACAAGTCCAAACTCTCATATCCCAATGGGCAGTAAAACCTGTCCCCTCAGATCAAACAGGTGAAGGCTTTTATTCCAGACTATTCCTGGTTCCCAGAAAAGAGGGCACTTGGCACCCCATCCTGGATCTATCCATTCTGAACACATTCATGGTGGTCCCCAAATTCAAAATGCTAACCTTACGGCAGCTGTTCCCTATGCTGACAAAAAAATGCCTGGTTAGTAACCCTAGATCTAAAAGATGCCTACCTCCACATCCCCATAAGGGAATCCTGCAGGCAATTCCTTTGCTTCAGAGCAGGCAACACAACACTTTCAGTTCTCGGTGCTACACTTTAATTTATCTACTGCTCCAAGGGTATTCACCAAATGCTTAGCACCAGCCATAACATTTTGCAGACAGAGAAATATACATATTTACCCTTATCTGGATGGCTGCCTCATGCAGGCAGACTGCAAAGAAAAGCTCCTCAAGGACCTCCTTAGGGTACACCATCAACGAGAAGAAATCAAAGCAAACACCCTGCAGGAAGATCTTGGGAGCACTGCTGGACACAGCATCCCAAATGGCTTTCCTATCCCCAGAAAAGCAGAGCTTCCTGTCTCTCTACTTTACCCAGCTGGCTTCCAGAAGTCACCTTACTGCCAGGAATTTCCTCCAAGCCTTGGAGTGCATGGGATTTTGCAGCCTTCTAATTCCTCTGGCCAGGCTTCACATGAGAAAACTTCAGTGGTACCCAAAGAACCTTTGGTGTCAGTGCACTCAGCCTCTAGACACCTCTCTCCCTGTGATCCCCTGTATAAGGGCAGAGTTTTTGTGGTGGGCAAGGGCCTGTGCTCAGAACAAGGGTCTTTCCTTCACCCTTCGTCCAACTGGGTAGACCATTACCGCCAACGCCTGAGACACAGCTTGGGGCGCTCACCTAGACGGCAGGTGTACCCAAGGTCTTTGGGGTGCACAGCACCTTCCCTTACACATTAACCTGAAGGAAATTATGGCAGTACAAAAGGCTCTGACTTCCTTCAAACCCCATCTGAAGCCCAGGGTTCTGCTTATCAAAACAGACAACACCACAGTAATGTGGTACATCAACAAACAGGGAGGGACCCAATCCTACCCTCTGTGCAGGCTAGCCATGAACTATGGCTGACAACCTCATCTGTAGGACTACACCTGATAGCCCAATCCCTACCAGGGATCAACAACACCCTGGGAGACCACTTAAGCAGAAGCTTACTGGACCCCCATGAATGGCAGCTCCACAAAAAAACTTTTTACAGATCACTCAGGAGTGGATCTCTTTGCTTCATACCTCAACCATCAGCTGAAACAATTCTGTACCAGGGAGTGTCACCACCTAGCATGGAAGGTAGATGCATTGACCTTCCCCTGGAACACCCTCTTTATGTACGCATTCTCTCCTCTGCCTCTTATTCCAAAGGTACTGATCAAAATAAGGGAGGAGAGACCGAAAGCCATCCTTATTGCTCCAGATTGGCCTAGACCACATTGGTACCCCTTACTGCGCAGTCTGACATTACAGCCTCCCAGGCAGCTTCCACTGATCTCAAACCTCCTGACCAAGTGGGGAATTCTGCACCCGGACTTGCAGACTCTCAAACTATTAACATGACTAATACTCTAAAGGCAAAGAAGGGACCCCTGTTAAGCAAACAGGTCATAGACAATTATCACAGATGCCAGAAGGCCCAGCACCAGAAAATCTTATGCAGGAAAATGGAAAGGATTTTGCTCCTGGAGCCAGTCCAGAGGGGGCAATAACCTCACAACCTTCCATCCCTCTTATCCTGGACTACTTAGTGGAGCTATTTAATAGTGGCCTCTCCTTCTCCTCTATTTAAATCCACACCTCAGCCATCTCAGCTCATTTTGATACAGAACAGCCCCTGTTCTCCCATCTTTTGATGAAACAATTCCTCAGAGGGGCTTCTAATATCAGACCTCCCAGAAGGCCACCCACTCCAGCCTGGGACCTGAATTATATTTTGGAAAAACTTACTTTACCACTCTTTGAACCTGCTACTTCAGCAGAACTAAGATTCCTCTCCTGGAAGACTGCTTTTCTCCTAGCTATCACCTCAGCCAGGAGAGTTTCAGAACTTCAGGCACTGATGGCCATTGAGCCTTCATCATCTTCCATGCAGACAGGGCCTCCCTGAGGACTAGTCCTCCCTCCTTTATGCCCAAGGTGTGGTATCTAATGTAACTCTCAGTCAGGCCATACATCTACTCACCTTCTTTCCTAACCTTCAAAACAAGGGGGAGAGAATTCTGCACTCAGTAGACGTGCACAGACAGCTCAGATACTATCTGGACCATACCAAACCCTTCCGGAAAAAGGACCAACTACTTGTCAGCTTTGCCCCAGGGGCAGAGGAGAAGCCTATTTCCAAACAAACCATTTCCAAATGGATATCACACTGTATCCATTTCTGCTACAGATTGCATGGAACCCCCCCCCCCAAGTCTATTAGAACCCATTCCACTAGGGCAGCCCCTACTTCTACAGCATTCCTCAAAGGAGTTCCCACCAGGGACATCTTGGAAACTGCCACCTGGACTTCTTACCAGGCATTACCACATACCTCAATTTTCTAAGGCTAGGGCAGAGTTTGCCTCTTCAGTTCTGTAGGGCACGCTGACCTATTCCTAGGTATCTTACTAAGCCTACCACCCCTATCCTCAGCATTGGGCATCCTCCCACAGGTGTTGACTGCAACAGTGAAACATGAAGAACATAGTACAGTTGCTTACACCTGCCATAAATGTCGATGTTGGAGTGTATTCACTGTTGCAGTCCTGGTTTCTGACCCTTTGTCCCCCTTATATCTTCTTTTTATAGGGAAACATAAGTTTCAAAAGGTGGCTTTTAGCCACCAGGACCACTTTACCATATTTACTTGGGCCTCTGATGGGTTAGGGCAAGAAAAGCTGATGTAAAGATAGTATAGGAGACAGCTATCAACCAGTTTAAGCTACCTGTTTTCTTTCAAAGGTTTTCCATCAAAGAAAAGTACATGCTGCACCTGTTGGATGTTCATACCATCTCCACAGAACTAAAAAGTTTAGGAAGTCAGACCAAGGCTAAATTGGACAAGACAATATCAAAAGTAACTTAACCAGATGACTGACTGACTGCATTTCCTTTGCATACTTTTATTGCCCATTAAAAACTGGACTAGGCATAGAACAGTGTTTGGCTCCACTGTACTGTGGAATATCCTTCCTTGAGGACCACCCATATTTTTTTCTAGTTTTGGACTCTGTCCCTTCAGTTCAGGAGTGGAAGAAAAATGTCCTGAGGGGTGATTCCTGCCTGCATTGATGTATGAGCTCCGGTCTTCCTCTTCCTTGTTTTTAGTGTAACTGGAATGTGGTTTATTTTGGATTGTGATTTCACTGGGTACCTTTTTTACATGCAAGGTAATAGGCTGAAGAGAGAGCAAAATTGATCTGAGGTAATCCAGCCTAAGGAGAGGATTATAGGTCAGGGACGGAACTTGAGTTATGGCGTCAAAGTCTATTGAAGTAGCCAAAGCTGGATCCGAGATCGGATCTGACTTCCATTGGTTAAGGGAGGACGAAAAGAGACAACATAAATGCATCATTATGTTGACTATGTAACCTTTGTTTTAAGCTGGTCTTCCATTAAATTTCATCTGGCTGCTATCTCTAATAGCCACGAGGGACATGACAGTTTTTTTCTGGCTTCTTTGAAGATCTGTAATGCTTTCTTTTGGAGTATGTTCCAAGTAGGTTCTCCTTTTAAGAAATCTGTTCCTCCTTGATGTATGAATTTTGTACTGGAAAAATTAACCTACCACCTTTTGAGCTAGCTCCTATGGTGGACTTAAAACTCGAGTCTTACAAAAACTCTCCTTTTAGTAGTTATTTTTCAATTGTGAGAGTAGGACAATTGATGAAGTAAACAACAGCCAATAAAACTTTATTATCCAAAGAACTCATGTTAAGTGCTTTCTAATTGATTTATGACTTGAACTGTTTCTTTTTAATAGGTACCTTTAATATTGACATAGCCAGCGTTAGGCACCCGACAAACTCGCAGCCGCAGGGAGCCCCTGATTATCTTCCTGCAAACGAGGGCCCCATGCAGCAGTTGTGGGTTTCTCCAACTTGTCTGTTTGGTTTCGGCACTTCATGGATGTCTGGATGGCGAATCACAAACTTTTTTTTTTTTTTTCCGGTGAAGCAGAGACCTGATTGGTTGCAGCAACCAGGGAAGTAAGTTGTTTTAAGGGAGAAGGCACAGCATACAAATTGAATTAAGCAAATTCAAAGCTGAAATTAGGAGAATCTACTAGCTGATGGTCAAGTTATGGAGCTCCATACCTCTGCAAATTGTAAAATGTGAAAAATTGGATGAGGTTAAAATAGTGTGATGTCAGTCGAATGAGTGTGTAATATTATAACTTTAGCTGGCTTGATAGTTCTGTCTGTGAAGGAGTAGTAGATCGTTAGTCAATTAACAAATGTTAATTAAAGAGAGAAACTTGGTTTAAATCGTTATTGCTGCATCATTTATATAATACTGGACAAAAAAGAAGAAAATTTATGAAGTGGAATTTGTTGTGATGAGGAACAATAGACAGTGAAACAACTTTCAGCATCGATTGCCATAGCCTTGGGTCTGGAAGTGTTACGCTTCCGCTTATTAAGTATTACACATTGATGAATGCCTTCAAAGTCCTCAGCAAGGGAATGCACATTTGTCTCAAGTGAAGCAAAGATAAAGCCAGGTATCATCTGCATATCATAAATAAAATAATGACTAAAGGAATGAATAAAACATTATTGAAGCGATGACATGAATATTGTAGAGAAATGCTGTGACTACATGATAAACAGTACAGAGTTAGCACGATGTACATAAATGAGCAGCTAGCTTGGTCTGTATGTGAGACAAGTTCTCCTAAGCAGACTTCTAAAAGGTTAACAAAAACATACTGTAAGGATGGCCCATATATGGGGTGGGATGAGGACAGGGTATCCACACCCGCTGTTCGTGATGTGGGTTCAAATAGTGACTGGAAGCTTGGAAGCTGGCAGGGTTAAGACAGTAAAGAGCAACATTTGACAAGTTGCTATCTTAGAATAACAGCTGAGGGATGTAATACTCTGCACTGCCTTGCACATTTTTTATATAAACATTTTTATTAAATTGCAACTAACACAGTGACACAGGTACAAATACTTTTAATATAAAAGAAAATGAACCATAGTAACATTTTTCATGTAGTATAGATATCTTTCCGTTTTCACAATTAACATTCACTCTGACGTTACATAAATTATTCAGTTCCTTTCTTCCATTAAACCTCACTCTTGCTTCTCCTCCTGAGCATTTTTCTGGATATAGAATGTCCACTGATTCTGTTTAATTACATGTAATTTGCTTTTTAAAAGTAGACATCACTTCCCACTTTTTCCTTTTTCTAATGACCCAATCTCCAAGATTTTCATTTCATTTGCAATTGGTTTAGATTTGTATTTCCATTTTTTAATAATTTATTTTTTGGCAACCAGTAGCATTAAACTTAGTAAGGCTTTACTATGTTAATTCTGAGCCTAGGTCCCATCTCAAAAAAAAAAAAAAAAAAAAAAAAAAATTCCTTGGTTACAATGATTTGCTCCCCATCTCCATTTTTATGAAAATCTCCTTACAGATTTTTTAAATTTTGACAACTTGTTACATTTCTAGAACCCTGTATAGTGACAGGGCTTTGAGTCCGTCATGTAAGAAATTGTTTAAGCCTTTTATCCTTTTAGTACGGTATCTCTGTGGGTGTTGCATAATTTTGGAGAGATACATGACAAAGGGGCATTATATTCAATGATTGTCCTAATGAGGGCTGAGTAAAGGGGGACACTGACATCCGTAGATCTAAGCACAAGCCATTTGTTTATAACCTGTGCAGTATAGAAAGACTTTATTACAGCAATGGACATGTTGGTCAAAATTTAGGTCACTGTCCACATAAGCTCCCAAAATCCTGAATAATTGAGTTGGCTCTTAGATTCATATTATCAATGTGGTAATCCCCTGGGTAGATGAATACCTAAAAGACGCAATACTGCATTTTTTTGGCATTTAGTTTATTCCATGATTTTGGTACCAGCTATTCAGGATGACTACGTCATTTGGGGATTCAATAACTGCACTCACCTTGCAGTCATCTGCAAACATAATTGGTCACAGCCCTTTGCTACTGGGTTTTACTTCAGAAATGTAGATGACAAACAGAAGACGTCCTAGCACAGAACCTGGGGGGGGCACCACTGGTGACCGTACTCTTTGTGGAGATAACTTACCCTTTTTTATTTCTTGTATCCCATCTGTGAGCCAGTTGGCAATCCAGCAGATGACAAAGGGGTCAGGTCACGGTATGATGTGTACTGTTTTGCCTTCGTCTATTGCTTTGTTGACCTTTTAAAAAAAAATCCCCCAGGTTGACTAAGCATGACCTGTCCTTGGCAAATCCAAACTGAGACGAATCCACTGTTTTGGAAGTTCCCTACTTCCTTATTGATTATTCCATGATAAGAATATCCATGTCTTTGCATTTGAGGCTAGTCAGACTTATGGACCTTAAATTGCCTAGGTCTGCGGAAGGTCCTCCCTTATGCAGGAGAATGACTGTAGCCATTCTCCATTCACTTTGTATAAAACCCTGTCTACCCTGCCTTACACTCCCTGTATACTCCATTAGGCACCCCCTCTGAAACAGTTCAATGTCTGCCTGCTAGCGATGACCACCAAACCTAGACTGGAGTTATAGCAAGTCAGGTAGTCCCTGCTGACAGTATTGTCTACTCTTCTTTTAACTTATCTTTGCTCTGACCCTTAGCTGTACTATTACCACCAGTAATCTCTTAACTTCCTTTACTGTTTCAGATTTTGCACACCCCCTCCAAGGCCTTACAGATTGTTTTTTGTTACATTGGCTGTTGCTACTCTTGCTTGGCAGGTGTTTTCCTTACCTACCCACAATTCCTACCCCCTCCCCCACACGCACTCTCTACACTTGCAATATACAAAACACCACACTTTAATCCCTGTTACGCTAATCTGCTCACTACTGCTTACCTCACTTCCACACGCTACCTTGCACATTAATCGCACGTCTCTCTTACTCCCAACATTCTGCCTACTTTTTAACATGTTAACTTATTCACTCCAGTGGAGCTCAGAAGTTTGCACTGTAACTTCCAGTGGGCGGAGCTTAAGCCTTTTGACACAATCAAGTATAAATGGCAAATTCTTCAGCACAAACAATTTTTATAGTGGTATTTTTCTTTAGGTCCTAGGTCTTAAACCGAACTTTAAGTCACAGTAAAAACAGTAACTATTAACATTTGTAATATTTTGTAAACAGTTTACAATATCTCAGCAATCACTCAAGTTGCAAACATACTGTCAGCAGCATTTTATTCATCTAGCTGAGAGCTTTCATGTGCGGCTAATGAGTTGTTTCTGTGTTACTTGATTGTTAAGATACTTAGAAAAATGTGAAAATTATATCTATATAAATTAATATGATAAAAACTACAGTTAATATCTATTTACCTGCACTAGATAGAAGCCAAATATTAATGCAGTTGAGTTTGCTATTGTGTCAGCTTTAAGATGAAGTTTTTAATTTGCACATAGCATGGTTTTGGAATTATTGATGCAAATATGAACAGGCAATATTTGACACCTAGATATGTCAGTGGGAGTCAACTGCAGATGTATTTGGAGATGTCACTCGGATGTAATGAGTTAATCCACTAAACGTCCAGCATACTTCTTCCAGCCCTGCTTGCATGCATTACATCTTACGGTCACTGCCAAGCTCTGCTTTCTACCCTTAATCTCAACTTACTCTTATTTTATATCTCCTAGCTTGTAACCTGTCTTATCCCAATCCTTCATCAAATACAGACATATCAAAGAAACACACACCAACCCAGCATACAGAACCAAAAGCTCAAAAACAAGCACAGTAAAATGGTCTTACCACAACCACTCCCTCTGTCACTCTTGTCCTTGGAGGACATCGATCCCAACTCTGGACCCCCTCATCAAACCAGGCTCCAAGACTATAATATTACTGCACCCACCCTACACCAGCCACCTCCCACTACATGTAATAACAACCTACTTCTCATGAGTCTTAATTTCATAAGTATTTAAAACAAATTACCTGACCTACATGCATGCATAGCAGCACGCACCCTGACATATTACTGCTATTGAAACCTGGCTAACACCTAACACCAAAGATGAAGACATCCTTTCCCCATGGTATAATATAATAAGAAATTATAAGCAACATAAAGCTGGAGTAGCCATCTTCTACAGTAACATCCTGAACTTCACCAACTACCCTCATCCATATACCTCAACAAACACAAGAGCATGTGCATCATAGTTATATTCCTCCTGATGGTAATGCCCCAGTCCTTTTAGAAATCCTAGACTGGACCTCACACAGTATGCAAAATGACACCATCATACTAAGTGACTTTGACTTTAACATAGACTACTCCATTATTAACTTCAACCCGCCATCCCTATCAGTTAACCTCTTTGGTTTCACCCAGCTGTTCACCTTCCCAACCAGAAATGATAAACATATTAACAATCAATCTTGCACTGGATTTGTACAACCTACCCCTCTAAAATCAAGAGTGCTGGCTGACACCATCAGTGACCCGTCCCTAGTCCACCATTCGATTAAAAGGTTGAGAAATGCTCTAAATCTGTAACACCTTTGGCTTCAGGGGGCACTGGCTTAATTGAGATATTTCCTAAAAAATTAGTATTGTACTATCTTGATCAAGGAAGGTGTGTTTGAAAGGATGCAAGAAAAACAAAGGCTGAACAACAAAGTTAATTTCTTTCCTTAATCATAATTTCTGTTCAGCCATCATTGGATGAAAAGGCTGTGTGAAAAGAAAAATAAACTTAAAAATTCTCACCCGAGCATATAGAAAGTTATAGCTTCTTGAAAAAGGTGAAGAATAAGCCAAAATGTGAGAAAAGTAAGAAATAATTAATGTGCATGGTAGGGAGAGCACTGGATGGTGTGTGTGTGTGTGTGTGTGTGTGTGTGTGTGTGTGTGTGTGTGTGTGTGTGTGTGTGTGTGTGTGTGTCTGTGTGTGTGTCTGTGTGTGTGTGTCTGTGTGTGTGTACTGAAACAGACACCATTTCACCTACATCCAGCCCTGTACACAGAGTTATAATGATTATTTGTTGCAACTAAGTTCCTGTAAGTGTGACTGACTGTCCCTTTGGTAGATGGACCAACAAAGTGTGGTACATAGGCTTGCTGTAATATAATAACATTGTAGCTACAAGTCAGTCTGTGCGTACTACTTCTAAAAGTTTGTAACATGAACTAAAAACTAAAATGTTGCTTAGGGGAGGTGACAGTGTTACTTAGTTTGGAAGTCCCTAGGGGCCCCCAACTTGACATTTGTTGGGGGTCCCCAAAATGTTAACACCGGCCCTGAATATTGAGAAGTTGCTTACAGGACACGTGATTTATTCTGACAGTAGGAATTAGATGTGACTTTCTGTATAATGCCTGTGAATTAATTTTGTATTCATGCTGTGCTGAAGTCCCTTGATTTATTGGGATGAAAGCACTTGGCACAAGTTTCTTTGAATGACATAATATTATTAACTGTTTACTTCCTTGTCGAATGTCCTACTCTCTCAGCACCTGAATATTCTGTGTATTGGTACAGAGTTTACTGTTTTATATATGTATGTATTTAGTTGTTAATTTTGCCAAGAGATTTTCTGAGTTGCAGGCATTGTGCGTTAAAAATCTTCATCTTATTTTTCAAAATGGTAGAGAATCCTTACATGCAGCCCCTCTCTTTTTGCGTCAAAAAAACAATCAGACCAATTAAAATTACTCTAGAAATTTGCCTTTGTTTTATTACTCACAGAGGAGAGTCCGTCTTAGATTTTATAGATGTCCAGAGGCACCTGTATGATCCATACACATTTTCATCAACATATCCTCCCTCCTTTCCCCCAGCTTTTGGCAGGCAAGATCTGGAGTTGTTCTTTTGTACTTGTTGGTTGTTTTATTGTACACATGTTCTGATTTTGAGCAGCACACCTTAGATCCACAGCTGTGAACATTTGTGGAGAAGAGGAGGCGTTTAAGCCTGGAAAAGTTTTCTGTTGCCAAGCTGTTTGAGCCCTACAGCCTTAGTCGTGCTTGTTGAAGAAAATGTTGATGTGGATCATGCAGATCTGTCGTTATGGTAAGCACACTGATGTCCCTCTTTCCAGGCTGGATAAGGGGAAGGTTACATTAGTTGCCTGTCAGTGGCCAGGATTTGTCAGATCATGCAAGCACTCAGGTCACTTACCCCTAAGTACCAGTATAACTTGGCCATAAGCCATGTGAGCGTGAATGACTTTAGAAGTACCTCCTTGGACTATATAAAGAGAGACATGATTGAGCTCTCAGAATGTGTGTCACAGACAGGAATGAGCCTAGCATTGAGGAGCAGTCTGTCCTCTCCAAGGATAATGCCACAGTACCAGCAGAAAATGAGATCAACTAACAATTGGCTTTCTAAAGGGGTCTAGTACTTGTCAGCCTGGTAGGACATGGTTGACAAGCCACGCCGCTTTGCCAAGGATGGTCTTCACCTGTCACCTGAAGGCTTTCAGATATTGGCCAAACAGATAAATCACTTTAGTGCTTTTTTAAGCATTGCCAAACAGACAAATCTTCCAATATAACAAAAGCTTCTCAGGACAAGCTAAAGGTTTTACTGCTTAATGCTAGGAGCCTCAACAAGTAACTGCACTCCCTTGAAGCTCTCCTTACCCTGGGGGGAATGCTGATGTCTGTACAGTTACTGGAACATGGTACAAAGCTATGGAAAGCACTCTGGAAGTGCATGGCTATAATGTCTTTCATACATTCTGACCACCCACTAAACATGATAGAGCAAAAGGTGGAGGTATGTCTGTCTACATAAAGGATAAGCACACATTAAGGCTGGTCAAACAATGTGACTTGCTTGAGCTACTCCATGTCCAGCTAACTATGGGAAAATCCACTACCGTGTCCCTGCTATCTACAAATCCCCCACCGTGAACCAGGAAACCCACACATCATACCTAAAGTTACTAGAATTGCTCACCATCCAGTCCAATACAATACTCATGGGTGATTTTAACTACCCATCCATTAACTGGGAGGCATGCACAACTAACATGCAGGCTGAAAGATTTCTTGACTTTGCAAATGCAAATGCTTGGAGCATTCCAGGCTCCTCCAAATCCAGAAAACACAAACCTATGCAGAGGCACACACAAAAGCCCTGTATGACCATGTAAATAACTACGTAGAAACAGCAGTACCAGACCGAAATAAACCCAGATCAAAACACAAAAACAAGCCACCCTGGTGGATCTGTGGCATTAATAGGTTGTATAACAAAAGAAAGAAAATCTTGTCAAGAAGTAAGAGTGAATGTGCGCAACAGAGCAAAAAGTTCCTCGTTAGTCTAAACAAGTAACTCGGGGAACTAGTGAAGTCTCTAAAAGCAGACTTTGAGGTAAAAATAGCCTCCAAAGCTAAGGGTAACCATAAGGCATTTTTTCAGTTATGTCCGCAATCTTAAGGGCAACATTCAACAATTTGTGGAATTAGTTCTAGATGGCATTACCTGTACACAGCTGGAAGATGTAGCAAATATGCTGGTTGACAAATTGAGCTCAGAGTTCACCTCCCCATCACCCCCAAGAAATACAATTCACCACTCCACTGCCAGTTGTCACCAAAGAACAGGTTGCCACTGTGCTCTCTTAAAGCTAAAAACATGGCTTCAATGGGGCCCTGATGGTCGCCTCTTAAACAGCTTATCAAGCCCATTAGGATCGCTATTTAACCACAGCTCCCAGACTGAGTTTGTCCTGATAGAGTGGAGGACAGCAACAGTCATGATTCTGCATAGGGGGGCCATCTGCTGACCTGGGAAATTGCAGACCAATAAGTTTGATTATTCTTATATGTAAGGTCATGGAAAGAATAATCATGGACCTGATAAATAATGACATAAGAAACCTCCAAACACTGGACCCGACCCAGTTTGGCTTTGTCAAGGGCAAGTAATGCCGACTGAATCTGGCGGCTTTCTTTGAGAAAATTACTGAGGCCATGGATGATAGTATAACAGTACATACTGTCTACCTCAACCTGGCCAGGGCATTTGACACAATTCATTATTCAGGTATTATAAATAAACTCAGAAAACTGTCACCAGATGGATAGCTAAAGGGCAGGACACATGGTTAAAGTGGATGAATCCAGATCCATCGAGAGGCCAGTTACTAGTGGTATACCACAGGGCTCGGTGCTGGGACCACTCCTGTTTGGAATATATGCCTCTGAAGTCAAGGCTAATGTGGAAGGCTTCTGGATGACAAAGTTTGCCAATGACTGCAAGCTGGAGGGAATCATTAAATCCAAGAAAGATGTAAATATCCTTCAGGAGAGTCTAGATCAGAAAAAATGATTGGTGCCAGAACCATGGCCTAAAACTAAATGTGAAAAAAGGATACCCTTTGGAAAGTCAAAAACCCCTGCAAATTACAACCTCAGTAGCACACCCCTAAAGGTACACAGACAGTTAGTAGCCTGAATTTTGACTGCCAAGTGTCCACAGTGATGAGGAAATCATTTTATGTGGCACAATTTATAACTTCCAGATGCAAAGAAATTTATAGTTCCTCTGTACACAGCCCTCATTAGACCAATAATTGAGTACAGTGCACCATTTGGCTTGTACTTGACTAGGTATGTACAGCAGCTGGAGTGACCTCAGAGGTTCCTCAGAAAGAAAATACAGGGTGAACAACATGAACTGTGCAGATAGACTAAAAGCCATATCCCTTTACTCTGTCTCCTGCCGACTATTAAGGGGAGACTGATGTTTGACCTACAAGGTAATCTCAAATCCAACCCTGATGGAGCTGCTACACATCCACAAGTCAAACAGTATAAGAACCACCTAATCTAGGGATTTAAACTTGGTCAACGACTCAAACAAAACATGCTGGAGAGACAGATATGTCTCTCAGAGATTACCCTTTCTTTGGAAAAGGCTTCTTATTCACATTCCCTGGCCAATTTCAAACTCAGTTTGGATCAATGGATGGAGAATCACACATTCACACGGGGGTTAGTGCCTATGTGCCTCATGGATATGGGCAAGTCTGTAAGATGCTCAATGCACAGGCATTAATCCATGCAATCTCTTGACCCTAGAGGACATATATTAGGTAAAATTGGGTTATATTGCCTAGGCTTGTAAGGGCGCCCTTAAGCTGTTAGTTCTCCTATGAACATAACTTTTGTTTTGCCAGTTTAGAGCTGGCTGCAATTTTTTCATTCAAAAAAGTGACATTCTTTGATAAATTAATGTACTGAAAAAGGTACACTGCAGCAGTTTGTGTCCTGATGTCACCTTTTTATACTGCAATAAAAACTAAGAAAAATGTCTTATTTATACGTATTAGCTGGGTAAGTCTGATTATTAATTTTCTCTGTTTTAATATCACCAGCTTTGACTTATTTTCAGTTATTCATGGAAAATGCAGGGCTACATCTTTAATAATAAATGTTGTTTAATTATATTCTTTAATGAATGAGAGTATGGTGGTAGACAGTTTACTATACTGCTTTACAGTTTATTGTAAGCAGTGTGGGACACTGCTGGAAAATTAGCACAGAAGTATGAGACCAAAAGGATTTGAACTGTTCAGGGATGCAGAAATGATAAAGTTGGAGGAGGAGATCATGGGAAAAATTTTGCATCAGAATCAAGGGAGCAGTTTAGTGGCAGCGTGGTGTCACAGTAGTAGGAGAAGAAGAAGAGGGAATAGGGGAAAAGTCTTTGATTTATTAAAGAGGTGGTAAAATGGACAGTGGAAAACATCAAAGCCCCCATGCTAAAGGATAACGCTGTCCAAGCTGCAAATTCCTTTACTGATGCATTCTACTGGCATCAACAAGAATGCGTGGATCGTGCTATCCCAAGCAAAACCAAGAATCATTCCTCCAAGAAAAGGAAACCAGTCTGGTGGACCCCTGCCATAAACAAGCTATACAATAGAAGGAGGAAACTAGTACAGAAAAGAGTAAAATCCCAAGAAGGGAAGACATCCTTGATCAGTATCAGCAAGAAACTAATATCCCTCATAAAATCGTCCAAGGCGAGCTTCGAAAGAAAAATTGCCAAGGACTCCAAAGATAACCACAAGGCATTCTTTAGCTATGTCAAGAATCTAAGTGGCAATGCCCAGATCTGCTTCGAGTTAATGCAGAATGGCACAAAATACACTGAACCAACCAATATTGCCAACATCCTGGCAGACAGGTTCAGTGCAAACTTCACCCCCCTCTCACCCCAAAAGGGCCCATAACCATACCAGAAGAATGTAGATCCCCTGAAATCACAGACACTCAGGTTAAAACAGCCCTCTCCAAAGCCAAAAACACAGCATCAGTGGGACCGGACGGTGTCCCAGGCTGTGTCCTACACAAGCTCAAAGACGAACGAACCCCTCATGTAAACACACTGTTCAAACTCAGCCTCTCCACAGGCTTACGTACCCATAGAGTGGTGCACAGCAATGGTTATTCCACTCCACAAAGGTGTAACGACAACAGAACCTGGGAACTATTGCCCTATAAGCCTGACTAGCTTGGTCTGCAAGGCTATAGAGCACATCATCATGGAACTCATTAACAGAGACATTGGGAACCTCCAAACACTGGACCCTACCCAGTTCAGCTTTGTTAAGGGCAGATTATGCCTCCTAAACCTGGTGGACTTCTTTGAGACAGTTACCAAGGCTATAGACGAGGGAAAGGTGGTACACACAGCCTATCTAGACCTCACAAACGCCTTCGACACCATTTCCCATTCTGGTATTCTAGACAAGCTTATCAGCCTGAACATAAACCCCTATGTCACAAGATGGGTTGCCAATTGGCTCATGGACAGAACCCACATGGTGAGAGTTGTGGGAGCTAGGTCTGATTCTAAACCGGTTACAAGTGGCGTTCCCCAGGGCTCAGTCCTAGGACCCTCCTGTTCGGCATATACTTCTCAGAGGTACAGGCAAGCACAGGAGGACTATGGCTGACCAAGTTCGCAGACGACTGCAAAGTAGGGGCTATAAGTGACTCTCCGGCTGACACCGAGATCCTCCAAAAGGGTTTTACTGAGACAGATACCTGGTGTCAAAATCATGGCCTCAAGCTAAATGCCAAAAAGTGCATAGTCATCCCCTTTGGAAAAAACAAAGTACTCACAAACTACCACATAGGTGATAGTCCCCTAAGTACAGAAAACTTAATAAGGGATCTGGGGACCCAAGTAGATAGTATCTCTCCTTTGATAATCACATTGCCAGAGTGGTTAGAAAATCCTTCTATGTGGCCCACCTAATCACAAAAGGGTTTGCATCCAGATCAAAAGAGGTCATTGTGCCCCTCTACTCATCACTCAGACCCATCATAGAGTACAACGCCCCATTTGGGATGTACCTTACAAGGCACCTGCAACAGCTGGAAAGACCACAGAAGTACCTCACCAAGAGGATCACTGGCCTCAAACAGATGCCCTTTGCAGCTCGACTGAATAAACTCCAGCTGTACTCTGTTGCATACCGCCTACTCAGAGGTGATCTCTGCCTGAACATACAAGGCCATGTCCAACCCAGAATTGATGGACATGCTCCACCTAAAGAAAACCTTATCCCCTCGAGCCACATGCTCTAAGGATCTAAACCTCACCACAGCAATAAATAGGACGTGCTGGAGGGATAGATTCCTGTCCCAGAGACTTCCCATGCTTTGGAACAAGATTCCAATCTACATTAGGCAGAGCTCCTCACTAACACTCTTCAAGAGAAACCTTGACGTGTGGATGGGAAACAGAAAGTTTACCCTGGGGATCACTTCAGTGGCTGTGCTGGACAGAGGCACAGGGAACTAATCTAAGGGGGCGGCGGAAGCCAACACATTCTGGCTAGGCTTATAAATGCCTTCAGGCAGATAGCCTAGTACCTAACTATGAGCCAATGAACCTATATGTATTTAGGAAGATGATAGAGGATTGTCTTGGAAAACATGACTAAACTATGAGCAGAACAGAAAGAATATATATAGGGAAGCCAAGATTGCAGTGGAGAAGAATTTGGCAGGGGGAATTAGGATTGCAAATGAGGAGTGCAGGTTTCTCAGTGGAAGGAGGGTGATCAGTTCTTTTCCATTTAACACCTAGTAATATATGTTCCTAGCGCTTTAGCTATTTTGGAAGCCAAAGTGTGAGACTTGTGTGTTACTAGATGTTAAAGGAAAGTAATGCAAATGCTTTTAAAATGCACCTTCCCCCCCCCCACTGCTTGTCAGTCAGCAGCCCCCTCTGTTTCCCATCACAAGGGTGGAGGTTAACTGGGAGGGGCTGTCATTCAGGCAGCCATCGGGGTGGACCACGCTTTTTCAGTTATACCCTAAACTTCCTTGTGCAGTCGGCTGTGCACAAGGTAGAGGCTGTGCCATGAGTTTCCCACAAAGGTTATCCCCTCACTTTCATGAGGGGCTTTCCTGTCAAGCAGCCCCTTCCCTTGAGATTAGTGAGCTGCTGGTTGTGCTCTCTAATGCACATAATTCTCTCTAACTTTTCTGGGAGAAACAAGTGTGCCAGATCCCTTCACTCATCCCTCTCCTTACTTGGCTTATCTGCTATCGGGGCCGCTAATCAAACCCTGGTCTCCTGGGTCACAGTCAGGACTCCACTTCTCTGTTCTACAAAGTCTGGCTGTGCACACTTGTTTTCTGATTAAACTGGTGGTCTCTTCTGTCATAATACCATTGGAAGATGATGGAGAACAAATATAGGGAGTCACATTTTCAGGACAAAATGTGCAGAGTGAGTATTATGCCTCATTCTGTATAGAAAAGCAGATAGGGAACTAGTAATATCGGACCATGCAATGAGAAATGTGGGACTGGTGAATGGAAGGGACATCCTTTGAAGAGAAAGAGGTGGTGAAAGAACTAAGGAGATGAAGGTGAGACAAAGTTCATGTGACTGACGGGCTGTCATTAAAGGATCTTCCTGACTTGAGTGCAGTGTGATACTGGCTGATATTAGGAGAGCAATGGGTACTGCTTCCTGATGGTGGGGGCATGTAGATGGCAATTCCCAAGTATTGAGACAGTAAAAGAGTAAAGTATCTGACCAGCTGAGAGATTTGTTTTTTTCTACCTTGAGCAATAGTTTGTTTCCAGATCTATTAGCTCTGGGTGATATGTGGTAAGTAGCTTAGAGAGGGTGTGGGAATTTGGTGGTTTATATATAAATTGTTGTGCAGTTGTTAATTGTGAGTATGTGAGATAATGTGGGAGTTCAAGCCAATTTAATTGACTTGGTGATGAACAATGGTGGATGAAAATTTTTTATTTGTTACGAATTTAGCAGTCTTATTGTAGCAGGTGTCTAGTTTGGATTTAAGGGAGGACTGGATGTTGGTAACGATACGGGCACCATATAATAGAGATGATAACAGAATGAGGCAAGAGACATTTGTGTGTATAGAGGATGCCCAATTTTTAATGTGTTTTTTGATGTTACTGTGAATATGGAGGTTGAATATTAGGTTTTCGTCTATGATGATACCTAGCAGTTTTGTACTTGGAACAACTTCAATAATAGTGTTATTTTGAGAATGAACCGTGAATTTATCCTTGTCAAGGGGAGTGTTTTTTTTTTTGTGAGAGAAAATCCGGAGTTTAGTTTTATTGCAGTTTCGAGTGAGATGAATGTTGGACATCCAGGTTTCTGTTGATGTAAAGACATTTTGGATAAGTAGATGTAGTTCAGGTATCGACTTGGCTGTGCAGATGATTGTGGAATCATCTGCATATAGAATGATGGAGCATTGAGTAAGGGTGCTGGGAAAGTTGTTAATGAATATGCTAAAGAAAAGGGGTCCCGGTATGAATCCTTGGGGAACACCTGTGGTAGTGTGAAGAAACGATGAGTAAGAATGTTGCCGTTTACTAGATTGTTACGTATTGGTAAGCTAGTTTGAGAACCAGTTCAGAGCTGGGGATGAAATACCTAAGCTGGGGAGTTTTTTGAGATGTAGGGGATGGGATACTGTATCGAAGGCCTTAGAGAAATCGAGAAAGAGTGAGGAGACAATGTTACCAGTTTCACAGGCCTAGTTAATTGTATTCATACAGGAAATGAGAGCTGTGGTGGTACTATGACCTAGCCTGAAACCATACTGAGTAGGGAGAAAGGATTTAGTTATGAACTAGATAATTAAGCAACCGAGTATGAACATATTTTTCAGTGTTTTATAGTGGTGTTCACTTTTAAGGAGACTGGGTTATAAATCTACAAATCTTGATTGTTTGAATGCATGCAGTGTTTGTTTTGGTTATTGTGCTATCATTTTTACAGCAGTTTCAACATCCTTGTTGATGACCACACTTTTATTATTTGCCATAAAATATAGGTATATCCCCTAAATATGCTCCATAGTAAATGCTGCCTCACTTTTTATATTAAACATAATAGCAGTGGACTCAGTACAGGATATGTACGAGGGTAGTGTGACAGCGGTGAGGCCTGCGGTGGGAGTGACGGATGCGTTTAAGGTGGAGGTGGGATTACATCAAGGATCAGCTCTGAGCCCTTTCTTATTTGCAATGGTGATGGACAGGTTGACAGACAAGATCAGACAGGTGTCCCCGTGGACTATGATGTTTGCAGATGACATTGTGATCTGTAGTGAGAGTAGGGAACAGGTGGAGGAGACCCTGGAGAGGTGGAGATGTGCTCTAGAGAGAAGAGGAATGAAGGTCAGCAGGACTAAGACAGAATATATGTGTGTGAATGAGAGGGAGGACAGAGGAATGGTGAGGATGCAGGGAGTAGAGGTGGCGAAGGTGAATGAGTTTAAGTACTTGGGATCAACAGTTCAGAGTAATGGTGAGTGTGGAAGAGAGGTGAAGAAGAGAGTACAGGCAGGATGGAGTGGGTGGAGAAGAGTGTCAGGAGTGATTTGTGACAGACGAGTACCAGTAAGAGTGAAAGCAAAGGTCTACAAGAGGGTAGTGAGACCAGCTATGTTATACGGGTTGGAGACAGTGGCATTGACAAAAAGGCAGGAGTCCGAGTTTGATGTGGCAGAGTTGAAGATGTTAAGATTTGCACTGGGTGTGACGAGGATGGACAGGATTAGGAATAAGTATATTAGAGGGTCAGCCCAGGTTGGAAGGTTTGGAGACAAAGCCAGAGAGGCAAGATTATGTTGGTTTGGACATGTGCTGAGGAGGGATGCAGAGTATATTGGGAAAAAGATGCTAAGGATGAAGCTGCCAGGTAACAGGAAAAGAGGAAGGCCTAAGATAAGGTTTATGGATGTGGTGAGAGAGGACATGCAGGCGGTTGGTGTGACAGAGCAAGATGCAGAGGACAGGAAGAAATGGAAACAGTTGATCTGCTGTGGCGACCCTTTAACTGGAGCAGCCGAAAGAAGAGGAAGCAGCAGTGGACTCAGTCTTACTGTTGCTTGAGACATCTAAATGTACTGATGAAGTATTAAGTCTAGGTTACCCAGTGTTTAAACTTGCAGCAAGGATGTTATGTGAAATGGATACATTTAAAGTTACTCTGTCACCCCTATGTGGCATGCAACTAACTGACATCCCAAATCTATTGCACAGACATTTACTGACAAAACAGCATTATAAATGTATAAATGACACATGCAGGCATGAATGTCTTACATTCAACACCTCTTTACCACATGAAATGGGTAATTTTATAAATTGTGGAATGTCTTGAATCAAGAGAAATTAAGTTATTCCTAAGTGAAATCTTTCTGGCTCCATGTTGGAATGATTATTCCTTTACAAAAGCACATCATTTTAATAAATGATTGAGACAACTATGCACTTTTTATAATATTGACTTGTCAGTTACTAGAAGATAGTATTCAATACACTTGTATGTTTGTGGTGGATAACTTCCACTTATATTATTATGGAGCAGGCTATATCTCTGAGAAAATTTCTAAATAATTAAAGATTTTGTTAAGAGTGTAGGAAAACCTCCTTTTCACTTATAGCAAGGAAACCTCATTAATATTTTAAAGTGTTATTACTACAACACCCTAAGTTTGGGAAATACATATGATGAACTGTGCAGTTTGATACAGCTGGGTCATTTTATTATAACTGCCATAGTAGAATCTTAGAATTCAAACGTTTTATGTTACTTTAGGTTTGTAAAGTCAGAAAATCTAAGAAAATGTTAATGGGGATGGATTAATATTAATTACTCATAATATTCTACCCTCATACTTGGTTATCATGGACAAAGAAATAGAATGCCTAGCTGTTGAAATTCCTGAAGTGATTAAGATTGACAATTTATGTTTAATTTGAAGCTTTAGGGGACCTGATGTGAACTCAGAAGCACATTTAATTGCTTATTAAATGTAGATAAGCTATACAATGTTAATAACTTACTATTGATGGAGGGATTTCAGTTATTCAGTGATTGATTGGAATAGGCTTTATACTAACAGAAATTATTGTAAATAATTTGTTGACATCATTGGAGTTCACAACCTCCATTGAATAGTCAGTGGTACAACTAGAAGGATTCATTTGTTACATTTAGTCACAGCTGCCAAATTAAGTATAATACAAAATGTCCAAATCTGTGAACCTTTGCACCTTCATATTATAATGCCATTACATTTGATATTACATCTGTATGTGTTCCATGCCCAGACGTTAATGAATGTAATTATGGCGTGATTAATTATACAGGTTGAAACTGTTGTGTAGTATGGATTGGTTGAACTTTAACACAGGTAAAGAGATGGAAGTAGGTTGTTTAGCTTTGAAACATTTGTTAATGAACAGATTGAAGAAACAGCAAGTGTCAAATGTGCTGCACCTTCGAATACTAAACTCGCATTCTGGAAGTTGCTATTATTAATTGGATTATATAAAAAGAAGAGTTGAATGTTTAAGTATTATAAAAAATGTCCTAACAGAAAGAAACAACAAAAATCGCAAAGGAACTTAGGGCTACAATAAAAAAAAGAAAATGATAAATATGAAGTTAAACTTGCTTTTGATATCACCACAAAAGAGAATACTGTATATATATATATTAGTAATTTAACTAAGGCTGAACATGTGATAAGTTGACTTAAGGGTTCAGGTAATATACATGCAGTTCTTCTTAACATTGTTCCCCAAATAACCCCTATTTTGATGATTCTTTTTAATAATATTTTTGAAGGAGTTGTACCAAGAGCAAGGAAGATTTTATACATCACCCCAATACATAAGAATGGAGGTACAGCTGATTTCAGAAATTTATAGACAAATTAGTTTGATTTCATTTCAGCAAATGTTTTGAGAGATGTGTTATATATTTAATAAACAAAGAATGCCAGGAGTTTGTATTATTAGATATAGATGAGCATGCCTTTGTCAAGGGATGATCTACTCTTTCCAGCTTGATAGAATTCTGTGCAATCATTAAAATGGCCTTGGATCTGGGACTGTCATCTGTAGCTATATTTTTAGGCTTGGCTAAATGTTTCCTTTATAATAAATTGGGTAATGAACTGGTTAAGTTGCAGATAACATGCAGAAAATGTTCAAGGAATACTACCCGACTTTGCATCTGAGATGAGTCGTACCACAGGGTTGGTGCTTGGACCTTGCTTATTCAATCTAGTATTTGCAAAACGTCTTGAGAGTGATCGTTGTTGACTGAGTAAATATGCCGATGATTGCAAAATTGGGTTTATAATGTCCAGTAAAAATTATGTTGATGCCATCATTTCATACTTGGCCAAAATCTCAAACTGAGTTAATAATCTAGACTTTCATTTTAGTAAAATCTCAAACTGAGTTAATAATCTAGACTTGCATTTTAGTATCAACAAATGCAAAGTGATGCATTTCAGGAAACATTGCATACCACAGTCTACCTGGATTCAAAAGAAATTTCTGAAGTTACCTATTTTAAGGTTCTTTGATTTGTTGTTCGCAGTCACACAGTATCCTTTTCTCTGTCTTGTGCTTACATGAAAAGTGGTTGTGGGTTTCATTCCCTGACATTCAGACTGTTTGATTTGCCATAACTACAACGGGACAAGTTCTTAATACAGTATCAGAAACGCTTGTTAGAGATCATTCATATTATATTGCTCTCTGTTCATTTGTGTCAGGAAGTGTGGAGATGTTATGATTGCCTGTGTCATAAGTGATAATTCAGTAAAGATGTTTCATCTTTAAAAAAAAAAAAACAATGGAGATGTAGTGTGAGAACATGTTGAGACTTTCAGAAAGCTGCCTTTTTTTTTTTTGCAACGCTGTGATAATTTATTGCTGTAGCACAGGAGAAAAAGATGTCACTGATGTACTGTGTATCTTAGAAAATACCTTTTATTAAGCTTAGATAGCTGTTCTAGTAAAGGAAAGACAAAACAACTATTAGTTTCTCATTTTAAAGTTTAAACGTGATGTAAGCATGCGCTAATGTGTATATACTATGATTACTTATTTCAGGACCTCAGACCAGAAACTCCCCTTGGTGATTTATGGGAACATGACTTCTGGGGTAGCAAACTTAGCAGCAACACTAGTCACAAGTCATATCGACCACTGACAGTGCTAACTTTCAGGTACTTTATTTATCTTAGCTTTAAATGTTTCATTATACTTCTGTGCTGTTCAGCTATGTTCAGTTTGTATCAATATATATTCATTGTGACGTGCAGCTGAATTACACTTGAGAGGCAAAACACAGAACTTAGAACTGAGTACATTATTTGAAATTATTAAAGAGAAAAAAATGCATGCTGAGGGTTATATTAAAGCATCACACAATGACAAGGTATAGGCATCTTATATTTTATTCACAATGTTTGGGCATTGCTTGGTCATGAAGGCTTCACTTGAGTAACCAAACCAGACCCCTTCCAACATGGGTAAATGTCTAACTTGCCTACACCCCTTCCATTCATATATTTTCTTTACTCACAATCTTCACTGAATGAAGAAATTCCTGACATTTTTAAATAATTCCCTAAAATGTTTAGTCTCTTTACACTTGTATGAGTTGGAGATGTCTGCGGGATGTTGACTATGCATTTGCAGTACATTATCGGAGTATAGTTTGTACCACTGTTACCATGGTTGGCAGACTTGCATTTCTTCTCATTCTTTTGTATTGGATTTATACACAGCTGATGCTTCAATAGTATATCTGTGCAGGGTATGATGGTGTACTTCAGTGGAATCATGTGCAGGTCAGTTTCTAGTTTCCAGTCTTGCTGCTAATGTGGTAATGGTGACCATTCTTTGTTGCTGAACAGCCACACAATCCAAAATGGTACCAAACTGAACCAAAAAAAAACAAAACAAAAAGGAACCAAATGCCGACCAGCAAGAATAAAACAGGAATTTTTAGCATTCAGAAACGTTTATTACTGCTTTCATCTTTAGACTTCATCAGAATGAATTCCTTTCTACCCTTTTATAAAAACAACTATCCAATAAAATGTTCAAACCAATCAACACTAACTAGTTCACATTAATAAGACGTATTATTTAAAACAGATATATATATAACATAGAAGATATATAAAATAGAAGGTTGTATTTTATGAAACATTAGATCAATTGTGAATAATGACTTTCGGTTTATTTTTATGCATTTTATAAGAAAATATGTCTTATTATTGTAAACTAATTAGTTCACACTGAAAAAGCAATATGGCTCCCTGTTCAACAAAGGGTTGACCTCCTAGTATTCAGAAGCTAAACCAAGTACACCACCTTCCTGCTACAGCCTCAGAAACCACAGCTACTGTGCCCCTACAAGATATATCTCTATTGCATAGATCACTACTTCCCCAAGTAAAAGGTACCTTGTCTTACCCAAAAGCCCACCTCCTCTCATCACCAAATGTCATTGCCCCCATCCAGCCATATCACCTAACCTGAGCTACATGACTGTCTTTCTCTTACTAGTAACACACTTACTGTCCTCCAGTACACCCATTTCACTTCTTACTTAATCTTTTGCTTAATATAACTTCTTTTCCATCTACTCAAACCTCTAACATCCTTCACGCCACTCATATGCCCTGTCATTCCCATTTAGACAACACACAGCTGTAATTATAACACAAGCATCTTAATTTGAAGTAATGTATGTTATAATTTTAGATACTCTCTTCATTTTTATTAGATGACATTATTTTACAGATGTGTATTTTCTTTATACTGTTGCACTTTCTCCCTAAATGTAATTTTGATTGTTTGTATTCCCATGCTGAGACTGAAGTCTGTCATCTGAGGTCAGTGCTCTAGCCTGGTAAACCAGTTTTAAATTAAAAAAAAGTATCTGTTAAAAAGTGCCTCATACAAGTCTCTGAACCCACCCATGCTCTTCATATCATGAGGATACAAAGGCAAATTCAAATTCAACAGGTACCAGTTGCTTATATTTTTGGGACAGTAAGAGCATGTCATTTAATTAAAAATGATACCTCTAGGAGATCACATTTTATTGAAACTTGCACTTTTTGCACTAATTTTGGTGCATTTCTGGTGTTGCTACAGTTAGTAAAAATGCTAGCTAAAGAGTAGATAACTGCATAACAGGATGGGATTATTGCTCAGGAGGGAGGTAGTAGTTCATACAAACGGGTGCTTGCAGTAACTATAGTATTAAAGAAAGATAAGTGGAATACATGTCTGTGGGCAAAGTGTTACAGGTCTAGCTCTGTTGAAAGTGGAATACCATGAAATTTTCAAGTAGTAAAAATGTTAATCTTGCCAGGATTAGTATTAAAGATGTGATGATATGGGCAAGTGGCACCATAGCTAGCTGGAGTTTTAGAAAGAATGGTATGTCCTTTGAATGTTAAACTAATTTATACAAGATGCTTGTGTGACAAATGTATTAGAACTGTATGTCATTTGTATTTTCAAAACTGATTTGTACAGATGCTTGTGCTGGAAATGTATTTGTGGGCTTTGCTTGATGAAAATGTATCAGCAATGTACCCTGCTGAAATGAAATGTACATGCATTGTTAAATGTATATGTTTCAATAGAGGACACCGAGACAACAAAGGTTAAGAAAAATAAGGAAAATGTAAATGAGCTGTTAAACCATTAAAATGCACTCCATAGTGATGGATAGGACTGGAGACGTTGGGTCTGAGAAAGAGCCTTTGTTCATTAGCTCAGTGAAAAGAGGGGAGGCCCCAGGCACTGCCATAAACATTTGGATGTGTATTGTGGCCATCTGTGTTAAATTCCTATCTCAGCTTTAAAGGAGTATACTGTGAGAACCTAGAGTCGTGACCAGAAGAGGTAATTCTGATAGCCCTCTAGGAAATTATATTTTGGATATTAAAAAGAAAAATCTCAGAGTGTTGAGTATTCTATTTGGGAATCCTCACTAGAAAGACCCTCACCCACAGCATATTGCCTTGCGGTAGTAAGTAGCTTAACTAGGGAACAGTAATTCTCTTAGATTCAGTCAGGAATATAGTAAAACTTAGTTTAAAGAGCATTTTTCTTTATTATTTGTACGAGTCTGTCCATCAGTCTTCAATATTTTCTGTGATTTGAGCTCTGTAGTTTACTCTAAATATATATTTAATATTTTCATACTCTTTTATTATTTATTATTAAATATATTTAAATGTTTTATTGTGGCTGGTTCTTATAGAAGTTATCTAACCTTTGAGAGTACATTTATTTATTTGGTGACACTGTGGGCCACTCCAGAAAGCCTATCCATCTTAGTGAATTATTGCCATTTGTATTAGTATTAATATTACACAATATAATTGCACACCCTTTGTTAAGGGCCTTAGAGTAGCTGGTTGTGGAGTGTCTGGTGGCAGTGAATCTACGTTATAGTCTGGGCAAAGTTGGTAGAGCAAGTAACCTGTACCAGCCTTTCCCAGGTGTGTATGTGTGCGTGTGTGTCAGCTACTTGGGGCAGGGACATGAAGCACTGGGTTCACAGAGAGGGTGCTGAAGGACTTGGCGTGGACACTTTGCTGAGGACCTAACCCTACAGCTGTACCAGTGGGGAGTTACTTATTGGGGACCTGGAGGGAGACAGATATAGACACATACAGACCCTGGGCTGAGTGTGTTCCCTGTGTGCTCTTAAGGGAAAGTGTACTTGATGCAGGGAGGTCTGCATCTGGAAATACTGAGTGTATCCATCTGTATTACAAGTGTACGTCTGTCTCCAGTGTCAGCAGTGAGGATTTAGGCTTCTTGATTAGAGACCTGGTATGGGAATAACACATATTGGTGGCCATCACTTATTGGTAGCAGTAGTGGGCTTCACAAAAGGTAATAAAGTACTGTATCAACTTTTTCAAAGATATTTAGTGCAATGAGTTAAAAGTGTCAGCATCAGATTATAGAAGCAAACTTAGTCTGTCTAAATTATTATTAATGTAAATGCAAGAAAAATATTTAGTTGTTGAAACAATATTTTGTGAGCTTTCAGCATGAGTAATCACAGTGGGTAGTGCATAAAACTGAAGATATATGGAATGAGCAGTTACAACATGTGTACAATGGCAGTAATGAATAAGAGAAGTAAATGGTTATGGGTAAAATACTGCCAGCGGAACCTGTTGATGTAGCATTAGCCGCAGTATTTAAATATGATTGGCATAGATTTGGAACATTAGAAGTCACCTTTCTTGTGTTATCATCATGAAAGGAGTTAATATGAACACGGTTGTTAAAATGTTATTGGGTGGACTTTGTGATGCACTTAATTGCTAGTATTTCCAGAAGTAACATTGTGTGCGGTACAATAACCGCTACAGGGATTAATGGAAAGTAAAAGAAGCAAAAGGTGGGAACGATTGGTGCAGTCATTTCAGCTACAGACCAAAAACAATAAGTTACAAGGACACACTTTTGTTTATATTTATTAGAGTAGTATGTGTAGCAAGATTGAGACCTACTGCAGCAGAGTTAAAATGGCACAGACATTAGATTAAATTGATCAGATTTCCACTAAATCATTAAAGAGAAGTTTTACACTGCAAGAAATATTATATTATTTAAGCAATGACTGATGTATTAAATAAGTTTAGTTGCTGCCACTTGCACAAAAATTAGTGTAAATAGGCAGTCATATGATAAAAAGGTGGTTCACCCTTCTAAAGATCACACAAGGACCCTGGGCTACATAAAAGATGCTACTGATAGTGCTTCAAAGTCAAATGCAAAAGATACAAAACAAAAGAAATATGGAGGAAATGTGGAGGAAGCTGTTGATGTTTTGATTCCCACTGGAGTTGGAGGCAGTGACGTAATTTTCAGAAACTCAACGTGTGCAGTACACGTCTCCAGAATCAGTCCCACAAGATGTGGCGGGCCATCCACAAGCTTCTCTTCCGGATCAAGTTTCTTTGGTTGGTCAACCCAAGTGCAAAGATTAATTATTTGAGTTAGTTTTGATTTTCCACAGCATGCTTTCACAGCTTTAACTGCCTTTGGAATATCTGCATAGAAGTGTAATCCAAATTATCCTAGGTGTTTCATAATATTCAGTGTGGAGTTCTTTATTTTTTATCTTTCTTTATTCTTTTATTTTTATTTTTGCCTTCCACCATGTGTTTTCTTTGACTTTTTTTCCCTATGTGGACTCCGTTTTGACCAGCTCAGAACCTATTGTATGGTTAAATATTTCAAGCAAGTTAAATTTTGCTATATTATCTGTTAACATCCATGGTATGCATGTATTAGTTAAGTGGGGAAAACACCAAAATTTTTTAAGATAAGTTCTGAATGTGTTGTACAAGAATCTCCTTTGAAAGTAGTTCTAATCTAATGCTGGGTATAGAATGCAGTAATAGTTGGATAAATGGTATTATTCACAATCTTGGTGTGAAGCATTCAGCTGAAGTGTTAAATAAAGCAAACCTCATTTTCTGTTAAAAGGGAACAACATATTGGACCTGGTCATCACTAACATGGGGACTCTATGTTCCACACCAGAGGTAAACCCCTCATTGGTAAGATCAGACCATAAACAAATTTCCCTGGACATCCATATCCCGTCCCCACCCCCAGCCAAGGAAATCACTGTAAAGAATTTCTCAAAAGCCAACTTTGCACTTCTCAAGACTGAGGTGGAATCATTCAAAGCCCCTGGGCCAGAGGATAATACAGCCCAATCCGCAGAATCCTTTACAAATGCATTCTATGAGCACCTGCAGGAATGCATGGATCGTGCTATCCCAAATAAAACCAAGACTTACTCCTCCAAAAACAGGAGACCGGTCTGGTGGACCCCGGCCATAAATAAGCTATACAACAGAAGGAGGAAGCTACTACATGACAGAGCAAAATCCCAAAAAGGGAAGGCATCTCTGATCAGTATTAGCAAGAAACGTCGATCCCTCATAAAATCATCAAAGGCCAGCTTCGAAAGAAAAATTGCCCTAGACACTAAAGATAATCACAAGGCCTTCTTTAGTTATGTCAGGAACATGGGCGGAAACTCCCAGATATGCTATGAATTCTTGTATAACGGTACAAAATATACCGAACCTACAGACATAGCAAACATCCTGGCAGACAGATTCAGCGCAAACTTCTCCCCCCCCTTCCCCCCCCAAAGGAGCAAATGCCTATCCCAACTGAATGTAACCTCCCTGACATCACAGATGCACAGGTGAAAGCTGCCCTCTCCAAAGCAAAAAACACAGCATCTATAGGACCGGATGGTGTCCCAGGCTGTGTCTTACACGAGCTCCAAGAAGAAATGAACCCTCACATTAAGTCACTGTTCAAACTTAGCCTTACTACAGGATATGTACCCAAAGAATGGCGTACAGCTACAGTGGTCCCACTCCACAAAGGTGGTGCCACAACGGACCCCGGAAACTATCGCCCCATAAGCCTGACTAGTCTGGTCTGTAAAGCTATGGAGCGTATTATCATGGAACTCATAAACAAAGACTTTGGGAGCCTCCAGACACTGGACCCTACCCAATTTGGCTTTGTTAAGGGCAGATCTTGCCTCTTAAACCTAGTTGATTTCTTTGAAACAGTTACCAAAGCCATAGATGAGGGCAAGGTAGTTGACACAGCCTACCTGGACCTCGCAAAAGCCTTCGACACAATACCCCATTCGGGCATCATAAATAAGCTTACCAGCTTAAATATCAACCCCTATATCACAAGATGGGTTGCAAACTGGCTCAGAGATAGAACCCACATGGTCAGAATCGCAGGTGCCATGTCCGAATCCAAACCAGTTACAAATGGCATCCCACAGGGCTCAGTTCTGGGACCTCTCTTGTTCGGTATATACTTCTCTGAGGTTCAGGCTAACACGGGGATTATGGCTGACAAAGTTCGCAGATGACTGCAAACTGGGGGCCATAATCGAATCTCCAGCTGACACAAGCATCCTCCAAAAGGGTCTCACAGAGACAGATGCTTGGTGCCAGAGCCACGGCCTCAAGCTAAATGCTAAAAGTGCATAGTCATCCCTTTGGGAAAAACAAGGTGCCCACAAATTACCACATAGGTGGTAATCCATTAAGTACGGAAGAAGTAATTAGAGATTTGGGGACCAACGTAGATAGTAATCTCTCCTTTGATAATCACGTTGCCAAAGTGGTTAGAAAGACCTTCTATATAGCCCACCTTATCACGAAAGGGTTCGCATCTAGATCAAGAGAGGTCATTGTGCCCCTCTACTCGTCACTCATCAGGCCCATAATTGAATACAATGCCCCTTTTGGGATGTACCTTACCCGACACCTGCAGCAACTGGAGAGACCCCAAAAGTACCTCACCAAGAGGATCATGGGCTACAAACAGATGTCCTATGCAGCTCGACTAAAGAAACTCCAGCTCTACTCAGTTGCTTACTGCCTACTCAGAGGCGATCTATGCCTGACGTACAAAGCCATGTCAAACCCAGAATTAATGGACATGCTCCACCTCAAAAAATCCAAGTCCCTTAGAGATACACGCTCCAGGGACCTAAACCTCAGCACAAAAATAAATAGGACATACTGGAGGGACAGATTCATTTCCCAGAGGCTCCCCTCACTCTGGAATAGAATCCCAATTCATGTTAGACATAGCCCCTCGCTGACCCTCTTCAAGCGAAATCTGGACGCGTGGATGGGAAATCGCAAATTCACCCCTGGGATCTCTTCTGTGTCCCTGCTAGACAGAGGCACAGTAAACTAATCTTAAAAGGGTACCTTCTGTGACCTACTTTGCAGAGGCACAGTAGGCTAACCTAATAGGGAGGCGGAAGCCAAATACACTCTGGCTAGGCTTATAAATGCCCTAGGGCAGATAGCCTAGTATCTACCTATGAACCTATAAAAAGGTAGAGCTTTTGGCTACAGCAAGGAATAATTGAAAGTAAATGGGTATTTGTTCTGTGTATGCACCATTTGATAGATATTCAGAGTTTTTGACTGATGTGTTACAGTGCTTAGGCTCCACTTCTGTCATTTTATAGTAGAGCAGCATGTGGATACACCATGAAGTAATTTAGCAAGAATGGTTGGGAAAAAGCCTGGCTGCAATGGTGCAGCAGTTAGCATTGTCACCTCACAGCAAGAGGTTCTCCGGTTTGGTTCGATTCTCGGCAGGACCTCCTTCTGTGCGGAGTCTGCATGTCCTGCCTGCGGTCGACTGAGTTTTAAAGACATGCAGGTAGGTGCATGTGTGTATGTGTGTGCCTTCTGTGAAGGTTGGGCACCGAGCTGGCAACTCAACACCATAAAAACACCACTGCCAATTAATCTGCTGACAAGTGATCTGCTGTTGTGACCCCTAACTGGGAAAAGCAGAAAGACATTGCTTTTTTGGTTGGGAAAATGCCTAAGGAGTGGATTATCATTTACTGATTTTATTTTACAAGAAAAAAGTAAGTCTCGGGTACTAGTAGGCTCGGTGCAGAATCTTGACAGGTCTGTGTGTAAGAATTAACCCCTTATTTTACTTCAGTTTTTGAAGTTTTTGTTTATACACAACTGGGAACTACGAAAACATTAATGCAGGCACATATTTTCTCATACTTAAAGAAGGGCTCAGACCAAATTAAGAGTGTGCGAAATATGTTATTTTTTCCTGATGAGGTACTAAGCATTTAATTAAAACATTATTCATTCCATTTTTTATATTTCTGCAACAGCAACTTGTAGTCTTTCCTCTTCATGAATTAGTAGATTTAAAATGTTTGTTGCCTTTTTAATGGGGTGTCGTCTCCTGAAATTCCATGGAGGGTCTTGCTTGCTAACGCAAATCATTTTGGATTAAAAGTGCTTGACTGGAGAAAGTATGTTTTGGCTTGTTCTTTTATGAACTTGGTTTGAAATCAATATAGTGAAAGGAAATGTATAAAATATAAAAAATACATATTTGTATTGCATATGGTCACTACAGAATAAATGAAAATGATGGATTGACTTATTTTGCAGTCTGTTTTCATGACCTATTATATAGATTATTTCAAATATATTGCAGGTTTTATTACTGAGAGAATATTATGAGTTTTGAATGTATTTGGTTAGGAAATGTACCAGTTCTCAGTACTATTTGTAAGGAACATTTGTTCCAATTACAAAGGTTATATGAAGTAGAGAGCACTTACTTTTTTTTATTAGGTTGCTATTTGAAAGTAAAGCTTTGGCATTAATAGCATGTACATTTGTAATTTCACCATTAAACACTGAATGTCACGGAAAAAAATGAATATATTTACAGTATAGGTGTTGCATTATGTCCTGTTAACTAGTGAAATGTTTAAAAAATATTTTCCCACCATTTTTTTCTTTGCAGTTAAATATTTCATGTCATTTATTATTTTCTTCATAGGTTGCATTTAATTTTGGGCAAGATAAGATACAATCTGATGGCATTGTGGTATCAGTTCTACTGGCTTATATCTGTAGTGATGGACATGTTCAAAAGTGTTTCCGTAGTGGGGGAAATGTAGCCCTTGTCAAATAATCTGGGGTATAAGTATACCTGTTCAGTGCCAGTATTACTTTTGGATATTATTGGTGGCTTTGATAAAATATATAAAAAAATTGATGAAGATATCAGTGGTGACCAAGTGATATATTTTGATGAATTGGAATACTAATCCTATGCCTAGGTTTCCAATGCAAGACTGGTGGAAATTTTACCTGGATTTTTTAATGTCCTTTGATTGTGGTAGTGGAGTTATCGATGAGGTAGTCGACATGTAGTATTTATTTTGTTGTCTGTTTTTCTTGCCTTCTTATTATACGTTATTTGCTATCAATAGTTTCCCTAATGGTTTATGGTCATCATGTTGGTAGAAATAAATACAGGAAAAAATGCTTTCTTTCTAGGTGTTTTTTTTTGGGGGTGGGCTTTTTCTAAAACCATTTTTTTCTTAAACTGTCAGTTTGAAAAAATGAAGTGAATTGTAGGAGAGCAATTATGATGTAGCAGTGTTGTAAAATGTCAAGTGAGATCTAAGTAAAATCACTGAACAGTAAAAATAATTAAATGTTAATTTTATAAAAAAGACAAACTTTTAGAATAAAGTGCTTCCTTCTTCAGGTCTTAAAAAAATCATCACACTTAATTGCTTTCCATGAGTGATGGAATACTAAAATTAATTGTTACATACAGATTGAAAGAAGACATCTCATATTTTACATACATCAAAGCGTTTTACTGACTTCATTTTAAAATATATTGCATATTAATTCCATTACTTTGATCCATTCCTGTTGTAGAATTACATCTCAGTTACAAGTTGATTTCACATTGTAAGAGGTAGTTTTTTCACCTCTAAGTTTATTCCAGACACCAGCTTGCATACCTTACAATCTTAGTGTATCCAGTAAAATGACATATGCTTGGCAAATTAATTTTCCTTTGTATTATTTTAACTGCCTTCACATGCTGCCTTATTGTGAAATACATGTTCGATTCTCCTAATATAGTATGCTAAACATCCAGATATAGCAACATAAACTAAATTCTTTTTAAGCATCTATATTGAACATGACTTTAACTATTTTTAAATGACATGAGTACATATTCGTTAACAGAAAACCATAACAAAATTTCCATTCACATTCTTAGTAAAGGGTTTGTGTATCGTTTCGCCATGTCTTCCTCCAGTTTCTGGCTGTATGGGTGTAGCTGTTTTACAAAGAAGGGAATGTGATACATTTACTACGCCTGAAAGTTTCACATTTAGTGGTTTATTTTCTTTTGCATGTCACCTTGCTAAAATATTCCTTTCAGTTTTCCTGCCACCTTCTAAGAAAATAGTGTCCAAAAGCCCAAATTCTGAGCCACAAAGGTATTAGTCATAATTGTATCCCAACGTCTAGTAACATTTTCAGTTGTTTTGCGATTTACTGACCATACACAACTTATTTTTAGTATTGTTCCCCCTCATTTTCTTTTGTGTAATATCCGTTACATTATGACTGACAGTAATAATAGTAAACAAAGTGATTCGTCAGGCCTTCTTTCAGTTTAACTAACTTTATTCCAATACTGCACACGCTAACGATCTTTTTATGTACTACAGAACCTGTTCGCAAAACTCTGAGGTGTTTTACTTAACTCTATAAAATAAAGTGCATAGTAAATTATTCACCACATACCTTAGATAACATCTGTTCTATATTGAACCTTATTCACATCTACAGCTTTTCTAAGTGAGTTACTTAATATTTTTCTTCCTTGTTATATAATTAACATCCAGAATTTGATTTCATCCATAAAAATGTATAACTTATATTGAACTGTTTATACCACTTGTTTTATATATTTGTAAACTGAAGTAATGAAGTTTCAGTTCCTGTAAAAATCATAAAGGCATTTTACATGTTGTTATTAAATTCAGAATTGTTAAATACACTTTTTTGTAGTCAGAAATGCTGATGTGTACATCTGAGATAAAGGTATACTCATGGCAACACCAAATCTCTGTAACTAATGAATGGCATCTGACTTGTAAAATGTCTTAACACCTCTAATATATTCCTTACCTCGGAGGCTTAACCGCCTTTTTGAATGGTAGAGTGGCCATTTGTGAGGACAGATATTGAGAGAGAGATTTTTCTTTTCTCTTTTTTATTTAGTGTCACATAAGTGGATTAGGGGTCGTTTTATGCTAGATGAATATATTTCAGATAATTTGAACATGTACTAGTAGACTGTGATAATGACCTCTCATACCTCCTTTTTACCTCTTGTAGAGATTCTGGCACAAACAGTGCACCATAATTAGTATGCCAAGGGATACATGTTTTAAATACGTCACACAACTTTCTGTGCACGCCATCTCACTCAGCTGAAGAACATGCTGTTTATGTTTGAATAACTCAGTGCTCTAGAGACATTTTGTACCAGAATGCATGCTTGCTAATGTACAAAATGTGTGTTTTTGACTGAAAACTGTAACTCACACACAGCTATCACCATTGAGTATTCGTGATCATTTCCATGAGAATATTTGCACACAAATTTAACAAATTGTACTTATTTTAGAATACCTCATCAGTGTGAGGACCATCATCCAGACTAACAAAATGGCATCTTCATTGTCCCTGCTGCACCACAATCCTGAACCAGTTCCATACACGTTCTTACATACCCACACTTAGCAAACCACACCACCTCCACAAAACACAATACCTACACCATAACGATGCACACTAAAAATGTGTACATAATGCCCACTACCAGCAGTACTGGAATTGCAGCAACAAAAATGACTTGTGTAATTCTGCATTAGGACATACCAATCACTCATTCACTCAGTCACATCCCACAAACTATTATTCACACAAACTGCATGCAGTGTGTGTGTGTGTGTGTGTGTGTGTGTGTGTGTGTGTGTGTGTGTGTGTGTGTGTGTATGTATGTATGTATATATGCCTATTCCATGCCTGTTATCGTTTTGCAAAATCACTTTCTCTGTCAACTGTATTCATCAGGTCCCTCCCTAAATTGCAGTGTTGAAGTTTTGGAATTAAATATCTGACACTCTGTAAACTATGGTATTGCATTTTTCTTGGAGATGATTACCTCCAGCCAAGTTATATGTAGCAGTTTATTTATTCAGTGTAAGCCATAATTGCAAAGAGATTGCAAAATCAAGCTTTCATGTCAAAATGAAATCCCCTTCTGGCATTGTTTGTCAGACAGCTTTATAAACTTCCTCAGAAGTTATGGAACTGTATTGATAAGCTATAAAGTCATAATGCATTTTATTTTGTTTTGCTTTATTAATGTGGTAGTTGTCAGCATATTGTCTGTTAACTACTGTCCATTGCATATTAAGGCGCAGAATGCAAAGAAAAATTAGTGGTTGTGTATCCACTTCTGTCTCATGCTTTCCTAATTTTCACTCTGCTGTTTAGTAGTGAACGAAAATATATGACATTGATACGTGATTGTCTCTTATTTTAATGACGCCACCAAGCTTGTTAATAAGTAATACAAAGAAGGAGCTAAAACAGCTAGCAGTGTCTGTCGTATGGCTTGCTGTACACAAGGTATTATATCTTGGAGTTTCACAAGTAGATACATGCCCTGGTTCATAGGTGTGTACTAGGCTAATGGCCCTGGAGCCTTTACAAGCCTAGCCCATAGGATTGCCCTGGCATCATGCCACATGACCTTAGTTCCCATTGCCTCTGTCGAGTAGAGCCACTGGAGTGATCCCTGGAGTGAATTTTCTATTTCTCATCCACTCGTCAAGATTTCTCTTGGAGAGACAGTGAGGTGCTCTGTTTGACATGTATGGGAAGTCTGTTCCATAGCATGAGCAGTCTCTGGGATATGAACCTGTCCCTCTAACATGTTCTGTTGATTGTGGTAATGAGGTTGAGGTCTCTTGAGCTTGTGGTGTGGAGGGATTGGAATTTTTTTAGATGTAGGATTTCTAACGGAGCTGGGTCAGATATGGCTTTGCAAGTCAAACAGAGATTGCTTCTAAGCAGGTGATGTGAGACAGAGAATAGTTGCATATAGGAAAAGTGTTTAAGGCCTAGGATCCTCTTTGTGAGGTACTTTTGCTGCCTCTCCAGTTGTTGCAGGTGTCTAGTGAGGTACATGCCAAATGGGGCATTGTACTCTTTGATTGGCCTAATGAGGGAATAGTAGAGGGAAACAATGACCTCTTTCTTCCTGGATGCAAAACCCTTAGTAATGAGATCTGCCACATAGAAGGACATTCTGACCACAGTGGCAATGTGGTGGTCAAAAGAGAGGTTGCTGTTTTTAGCAGCCCAAAGTTAATTTTGGAGAAGTTTTTCATGGTGGTTACCTTTGTAGAGGAGGTGGTGTTTTTGGTCTGATCTAACCAGGGAGGAGTTGACTATTGGTGTAGAGCAACGGTTCCCCGTGTTAGTAATGACCAGGTCAAGGATGTTGCTACCTCTAGTGGGGAAAGAACAAGCTGGTCCAGGGCACTGGAATTAATGAATTCCAGGAAATATTGGGCAAGTGTATTGGTACTTAAGTAGTTTTCCCAGTTAATGGAGGGGTAGTTGAAGTCGCCCAGTATGAGAATGTTAGGTTGGACCCTAATATTCTCCAGGGTGCTTAGGAACGTGGAGTGTGTGTCTTAGGACATGGTTGGGGACCTGTAGCAGGCTACGACTTGAATTGCTGTCTTGCCCAGTGTTAGCTGTACCTGAAGTATCTCTGATGCGTTATGTTGGGCTACCAGTCTGGAGGTGTGCGCATCCTTTATTAATATGGAAACACTACTGCCTTTGGAGCTTCGGCCCAAGTTCTGTGGCCGAAAGGTGTGGGATGTGTTATAGCCTGGTAGTGCAGGGGTGTTTTCTGATGCCTTGAACCAGGTCTCTGTTACAGCACAAATGTTGATGTTCTCCATTTTAAGGAGTGCTTTGAACGAGTTCATTTTGAGATTTAGACTTCTAGCATTGAGCAGCATGACCCTCAGATTGCATTTCTTTGTAGCTGTTACGGTGGTAATTTGGTGTTTGGAACACCACCTAAAAAAGGCACTATAGGTGTGGCAAGAACCTTGGCCAGTATCCAGAAACCCAGGGGTGACAGATGCAGGCCATCTCTGGCAAAGCATCGAGGTCTGTCAGTCATGTCATCCCAGGCAGACATATACTGGATTTCCTTAGAATGACACCAGAAACTTAGCCAATTGTTGAAATCAGTCATTTTCTGCTTATACTGTGGTATTCTGGTTGATGGTAGGAGGCTGCTCAGGGCTAGGGTCATACCCGCCTGGGTACATAATCCAAGAGCTCTTCCATGTCTCTTTTCATGTAGTCCAGGGATGTACGTCTTCGGTCATTCACACCCACATGTACAATGACAGAGTCATATTTGTATCTGTTGGTAAGGGACCTAAGTGCATGTGTTATGCGGTGAATCCTGCCACCTGACAGGCAGCTGACTGTTACTTTCTCTTTATTCAACCTAGTGAGTGGGACATCAGTTTGCCTCACTGTCGAGTCACCTGTGACTAGTGTGTTAGGCATGCTGTTTTGCCTTAGGGGATTTGGTTGAGTGGCACATTGTTTAGGAGAGTTGTGCATTAGTGTTGTGTTGTGGTGGTCGAGTGCATTTCTGCCTTGGAGGTCTCTGCTGTTTAGGTAAATTTAAGAATTTTTTGATAGCAGGCATGTGTCACCTGGGAAAGCAGCATGTGTATAGCATTAATACCTCTGAAGGATGCATTAGGTCATTCTACAGGATCTGTAGGCTAGCCAACTATTTAGCACCTGATTCTTGCCTCTGTGGGAGAATAAAAGAGCTCAAGTGTTGCCTTTGTTTGAATTGCTTTATTGCTGTCCCTGTTTTTCTGTGAGGAGCCAATTCCAAGGAAGTACTACTGCATGTAGTGGACATTTCCAGAGATCTTTGGTGTTACCTTCTTCTCAGCTAAGCTCTGAAAATTTAGAGTTTAATTTTCTCCTTCATGCAGAACTAATACAGATTCTTTGCAGTCTTTGAGGCCACCGAGCATGCAGCTGTACCTTCTGGGGTCACATGGTAAAGCAAAAATGTCCTGACATTCCATAAGAAGCATGACTGCCTGTCCTGCCTGTTTCAGTGAGGTAGGGGTATAGTTATGATGATGCTGCTGTATGGGGTACTGATCACACATTAGACAATGTCCTGATGTCATAGTGTCGATTTGGAAGACATTTCTCCAGTGAAATATTTTAAAAAGATCCATTGACACCACGTAGGAAACTTATAAAAATGTAATGGAATAAATGGTTGCTCCCATTTTGTGCATCTCTCACATTGCTTTTACAAGAATGTTACATTATGCATTTCTGCATAAATTTACTGTAATTTTGTCATAAGAATTCTCTTTGTCTCCCTTTTCATGGAGTCATAATTTATTGAAGTAACTTTGCAAACTGCCACCATGAGGATTATCATGTAATGTCATAGTTGTCACTGGTCTGGTCAGGATAAAACAGACGAACATTCTTGAGTTCTGTTCAAGCATCTTTTTGCACACAAACACATCAGAAATGAGGCTTTGTAACTTAAACTTAAACAAGCTTATAAACAGACTGACTACCACATTCGTACATTTTAACACTGTTGCTGTTCTCTCAAAATGGCACTGCTGCCTGCACGTGCTACATATGGAAATGCTTCTTAAACGTACATACACACGCTCTGATCTACATCCACCCACTTTGAAAAATAGTCCATATACTAAATGACAGTATTGAATGACATGCAGTTATACAGAACTAGTTATTTGACATGCAATCGTACAAAATCAGATACATATAAAACAATTATGTTGAAGTCGCTATGTATTTTACACTAGGTCTGGAAATACGACCTGGCCCTGTAACATAAAAGTTAGAATTGGATCTAGCAACGGGGACTGTCTTCAGGGAATGTTCAACTTTGGGGACAGCTGGAAGGTCATCAGGAACAGGAATGGATACTGCGACATATTCTTCGGTACGAACATTGTCAGGGTTGCTCTGAGATCTAGAGTCTGTATCACAGGTACAATGCTGTGATATCGTTTGATACAGGAAGATGTCTGCGGTTTCTCCTCTACTCTATACCCTCAGATTCCACCAAGTAGAATATCGGCTTGGTACATATACCTCTCACTTGACCAATTCTATCAAAGCCTTTCACCGTTTGCATCCTCACCATCTCTCCTTTTGACCGATGAAGAAATCTGCTTGTTTTATCATAGCTGGACTTCTGAGAAGAATGCTTCTTAAAAAGTTGGGCTTTGATTGCTCGGTTGTTTTTAGCATTAGGCACCAACAAACTAGAACTGATAGGCAAGGTTGTTCTGGTTTGCCTAGATAGAAGTGTCTGAGCAGGCAAGCCAGGGCGGTTGTTACAGGGTATATTTCTGAGACTGAGTAAATTCAAGAAGATATTGGTATTGTCACGCTTTGACGTCTCCAGTAATTGCTTTGCACTCTATACTGCACGTTCAGCAAGACTGTTTGACTGATATTCAGGAATGCTTGTAACATGGATAAAGTCCCATTCTTTACCAAATCTATGAAATAACTGACTGGTAAACTGAGAACCACTGTCAGAAATAACTTTGTGTGTACTACCATGGACCTGAGAAATGACATTTCATCTTGGTAATAACAGCACTGGACATTAGGTTAGGTAGCAAATCGATCTCAAACCAGTTCGAATAAGAGTCTACCAACACTAAGTAATGCTGATTATTCCACTCAGATATGTCAGTGGCTACTGTTGACCAAGGTAGTTCAGGAATTTGGCTTTGCTAAAGTGGCTCTTTTTGTAAATGCGGCTTAGTACTCTTGCACCCTGAACAAGAAGAAAGCACTTTATCAATGTCTTTTGCTAGAGAAGCTCAAAATACTAGTCTTCTCGCCCTTTTGGTAGAATCGGAACCTAGGTGGCCATGATGTAAAATTTAAATGTATTCACATTGTAAGGAAGTAGGAACAACAACTTTTGGAACATTGAAAATGATTATCTTCCATCAACATCTCATCTCTGTATGGAAATTAAGGTTGTACTTCTGGCGGTACACAGGATTGCTTTGACAGCCATCATGCATTGAAGTGGCTGAGCTTTTGCAAAACTGGATCAGTCTTTGTATGATCTCTCAGCTAATCAAGTCTAGTGGTAGAAAATGTATGCACTTCCATGACATCAAAGTCAAAATTCTCTGCATCAGGCTGTTCTGTGGTACGTCTGAGCAATTTGGATAAAGGTATCAGCCAGATAAAGAAGTTTACCTTTTGTACAGACCATTTTGAAATTGTACTTTTGCAGTTTAAGTATTATCATTTGTTGTCTTGCTGGAGCAGAATGCATAGGCTTCTTTAAAATAGTAACTAGAGGTCAATGGTCAGCTTCTATCTGGATTGCTTGGCCATATATATAATCCTGGAACTTTGAACATGTGAACACAATTGCCAAAAGTTCCTTCTCAATTTGAGCATACTGCATCTCAGTTTGGGTAAGAGTTCTAGATGCATAAGCAACAGGCCTGCCCTCTTGAAGAATAACTGTACCAAGACTGAACTTTGAAGCATCACAGGAAAGAACTGCTGGTTTGTGGACATCGTAATATCTTAATGTAGACGGGTTAGCAGTTTGCTGTTTGATTGTCAAATGCCCCCTGCTGGTGTTCTAACCATGACCATGTAACATTTTTGTGTGTCAGCTCTCTTAAAGGCACTGATAACTCGCTAAAGTCAAGGATAAATTTGCCCAAATAGTTAACCATATCAAGAAAACTCTGTATGGCTTGGACATTGTCTGGAGCTGGCATCTCAAGAATGGCTGCTTGCTTGGAAGGATCTGTCCATAAGCATGTACTGGTAAATAATAAATAAATGACCTACATAAGTAACTTCTAGTAGGCTAAATTCGCATTTCTGAAGATTGAGCTTTAAATTCATTTCACGCTCTCTGTCCAGAACTATCCTGAGGTTTCTGCCATGCTCTGCTTCACCATTACCTCCAACCAGTAAATCATCAACTATTATTGCACACTGGTAGCCTGAAAAAATTTGTTCCATTGCACGCTGAAAGACTTCACTTGCAGAATTTATTCCAAAAGGTATCCTGAGGAATCTGCATCTACCAAATGGGGTACTGAATGTAGTCAGTAGTGAAGATTTGTGATCAAGCATTACTTGCCAAAAATGAACTCTTTGCATCTAAGACAAAAAGAGTGGGATTTGGCATGAGGGTTGCAATTTCCTCAACTGTGTGCATAGGATGATGAGGTCTTTTTAATGCCTTGTTCAAGTCTCTCGGGTCAGTCCATATTCTGATTTCATCTGAATTTTCTTATGAGCAGCTACCATGGAAGATACCCAATCGGTTCTGTGACTGGACAAATCACACTTTGCTGTACCATTTTGTCTAACTTAGGACCTTGACTTTGTCCTCCATAGCTATAGGAACTCTTATTGCTGGGCTGACTACTGGGTGTACTTTCATGGAGAGCACAACTGGAAGTTTGCCTAGCTTGTCGTCTAACACTTCAGCATAATCTGAGAAAATAGTATCACTGAAGCTGGAACTGAGACGTGCTTACATGATGGACTTCTTTGGTAAAAGAAAGCAGTTTCATTCTCCAACTGTCTTTGAGACCTAAGAATGACTGCAGTGGTCTTTGGACTACATAAAATTACAAGCTGTAACTGTTCCCAGCCGAATGAAAGCACTACTGAGCCTTCAGTTTGAATGTCTTCACCTCCATAAATAACAAGCTTCACACAATTGACCAAATTAGGTTGCTCACTAGCTTTCACTTTAGCAAATGTTTCTGCTGATATTACATTACACTTTGAACCAGTGTCTACTTTGAGCTCTGTGGGTTTACCATTGATCAGGACAGTACAAAATACTTCATTCTTTGCCAATAAATCTACTGCATTAACCTTTTCACCAACCATTGATACACTACCTACATAGAAAGCAGGGTTGCAGCTCTCTATGACCAATTTGCTTTTTTGAGTGACCTTTCTTAATAACTGAATAAGGCTTGCTTGATTTAAAAAGATTTTGAAAATGGTTCCAGTTTTTACACTTGTGGCATTGCTGACCAAATGCTAAGCACTTCTCTCCTGTAGATTCATGTTTGGCTCCACAGTTATGACATTTAAGAATATAACTTGACTTGGGTTTTGCTGGCTCACTCATATACTGTACTGAGCATGCTCCTTTCACTAAGGTAGGCTTGGAACTTGCTAGAAAGCTCCGGGTTCTCCCTGCAAACACTCACAGCGGTTGCAGCTGCTATGTGCTTAGGCCTGTTTCTGATTGCCACATGTTGCATGCTGTCTACGTTTGCTGTAGAGGCCGCTGAAACCATGCTCATCACTTGTGAGTATTTGTGTGCCTTTCTGTGAGCTCATGAATTTGACAAATCTCTGTGGCTTTGCTCAACATTAAGTCACTGTCACAAAGTAAAATCTTTTTACTGCAGCACTATTAACACAGCACACAAGCCTGTCCTTTATTAACTCATCTTTCAAGTCACCAAATCTGCACATTTTAGCTTTATTTCTGAAGTACGTGATATAAGCTGCAAAAGTCTCATCTGGCTTTTGGTCTCTGTTATAAAATAAGTGCCTCTCTAATGTAATATTTGTCTGGGATTGCACATTTCTCTAAATCTGCATTTTAAGCACTCTGGGTCTTCCCTTGGTTCAGCTGCTACTACAGTATGGCAGTTTGCCCCTTCTCCTGCATATATTTCTCGTGCATACACAAATGAACGCTCTCTTTCAGTAGCTTCTGACCCGGCTAAGTTAAGCAAAATGAATGGCCTTGCATGTGCATCTTTGTCAGAAAAAGCTGCTTGTATGAAAATATCGTATTCCTACTCGAATGCTCTCCAATTTTCTGCTATATTATCATCAAACACAAGTGGACTTGGTCTGCAAAATGCCTCTACCATATCAACACACAGTAGTGAAGGTGCTTGAAATTATGTACGAACATACACGCACAAATATATATGCCAGAACTTTATGCAGTACGTGTTATTATGCCCAGTAGCACAACAAACTCTTTGAAATAACTGCACTTTGGCAGATAAGTCTCTGTAGCACAAGAATACTTTGAAATCATTGTACTTTGTGAAACCACTCCTTATCAGTGTAAGAAGTACTTCAAAATGACTGTACTTTGCAAATAAACCATACACAGTGGAAGAAGCTCAGAGTAAGAAACACTTCGAGATGAATGCACTTTTCAAATAAATTGTACACATAACAAGAACCTGTCAAAATGGTTGCACTTTGCAAAATAACTCTGCACAATGTAAGAAACACTGGAATGGTGGCTTTCTGCGAATAAATGCACAAAGCACAAGAAACTTTTCAAAATGCCTGTACTTTGACTGCACTTTGCAGTATTACTGTACTTTGCACACAGCAAACTCTTTGAAATAGTTGCATCGTAATAAGGCACACACACTGCAAACACTATACACACACTGAGATACTTCGAACAACTGTAGTTATGCTTTGAATGGCTTCGGTCAATGTGAAATAGCAGTTTGTGCCCAGACACAGTCTTTTACTAAAAAACATGCAGTCGGATTGCTCTTTAAGCTTAATTCGCCCTTTTATTGTACTCGTTATGCCCTTTTAATTTCTTATCATGCTGAATGTACTTTTCTTGTGCCCATTTTACTTTAAACATGCTTGTTATGCAAGCCAAAGGTAATTATGAGCCCCATATTAGTAGTTTTGTTAGTTTTATCAAATATTGTGGTTTTGAACATTTCATTTAATTAATAATGTGGTTTGTGCCTTTCGTTTGCTTAATAATACGTTTGAGTGCTATTCGTTTGATTAATAATGCGTTTTGTGCCTTATAAATGCGCCGTTTCATTTTCTTTGCCAAATCATTTGTGCAGTTTTCTTTGCCTTTAGCTTGTTTCTGGCCCATTTTCACTTGTCTGTATTCCATTTCACTCAACCTGCTTAGTCTGCCTTTAACTTCAACTCTGCACCTCATGGTTTGAAGACATAGCTCTTCTAATCCCGGTTCTGACACCATGTGGCTCATCTGGTCAGGATAAAACAGACAGACATTTGTGGGTTCTGTTCAAGCAGCTTTATTACACACAAACATCAAAAATGAGGCTTTGTAACTTGAACATAAACTTTTATAAACAGACTGACTACCATAACAGACTGACTACCATACTCATACATGTTAACACTCTGGCTGTTCTCTCAAAATGGCACTACTGCCTGCACGTGCTACATTTGGCAATGCTTCTTAAGGGTACATACACATGCTGTGATCTACAGTAGTCACTGCTGGAAAGAAGAGAGTAGTAATCAAGAAGCTTTGTCAAGAACATTGATTGTTTTTTCATTTGCATGGAATCTCAGTAATAAATAACTCCAGGTGTATTGTGTTAGTAAACTGGCCCCCAAGCTAAAATTTCTACCTTTGCCTTAGAACCTTGTTAAGTTTATGGAGACTGACCAGGTCTCTCTCATCTGAAATTAGTGTTTTTTTATCTGTAGATTATTTAGTAACTCTTGGTTTATCTGTACCTGCAGCTCTACTTTCAGAAGCTGTTGTGATGTGAGTGTCAATTGGATGGACATTAACTCTTAACTAATCCATACAACTAGCAACAAAGAGAAAATCAAGACCACTGGTTCAGACCCAAAGTATTTTATTCTGTAGCGCTCCTGGAATGTTTGTACCGAGGCACTGGAGAATAAAATACTTTGGGTCTGAACCAGTGGTCTTGATTAACTCTTAACTAACCTACATCTAGCATGAACTTATATGGTTTCACACAACTATTTAATAGCGCCACACATTATAGCAATACATTAAATTCTCTATTAGATTAGATCCTGGTATCAGACCCTAGCAAATACACCACCACATGTATAATGTCGGACTCTTTCAGTGATCATCTCCCACTTTGTACAACCAGATGTCACACATCCATTTAAACAGAATGTTTATAAAACAACATTCAGCTGTGATCATTACTACCCAGTTGTCTATTAGTTGGAACTCCCTAAATTCTTCTTCTTAGATAATGCTGTAAATGAATTAGATACAACTTTCCTGAATATTGTAAATAGCCTTGCACCTCCTAGAAAGTAGAGACTAAAAACAAATAATGCAATTTGGCTATCACAAAAAGAGTAGAATGCTAATGCAGGATAGAGAGAAAAACATGGAAAGAATGACCTATTCAAAAGATATTCTGAATGTTAGACCTATAGCAATATTATCCTCCCTCTCCAAAATACTTGAAAAATGTATTAAAAAACAATTGCCAAACTACCTTTTCAACAAGAATTATTATCCCCCACACAATATGGCTTCCATTCTTCCCATAGAACACTGCATTTCTAACCTATATAGATACTTTCAGTAAAGCTAGAGGTAACAGCAGACTAGTCTTCTTCTTATTTCTAGACTTGTCTAACGCCTTCAGTGCAGTTTGTCACAACAAATGTCTGCTTCAAATGTCATCATTAAGTCTCTTTCAACCCCCCCTTCTGTGGTTCAAAAGCTACCTGTCCAATAGGTATCGGTCAGTAAAATGGCACGCCACCCTTTTTCCATACCCCCAAGTCACTACTGGTGCTAGATCCTTAACAATCTCACAAACACCCTCCACATATCCAAACAGCAGGCCTCCCTAATACAGTACACAGATGACTCCGCACTCTTTTGCATGTCTGACAACATACCACACCTCTAAAAGATTACTCAGGAAGGTTTAACAGCCACTGAAACACAGCTTTGTAACTCGCAACTCATGCTCAACCTTAAAAAAAAAAAAAAAATATCTAATTTTTTTCCCCAAACCCTCTCTCATGAAAAACAAAATTTAAAGTCCTCTGTCAATAATACAACCATTGAAGTCACTTCTCATAGTAAATTATTAGGGATGATAGTGGATGATCATCTTAAATTCAACCTGCACATACAAAATTGATTTAAGAAAAAATTATCATAAACTAGGGATGCTTTACAGATTCAAAAACTTTCTTAGCAGCACAACTAAAACTACACTTGCCACTACTTATCTCCTCCCCACAATTCTTTATGATGTTCCCATCCTTACTAACCATCTGGAATCACAAAAATCAGAATTTGAATAATCCTGTAACAAAGTTGCTAAATTTGCAGCAAACACCCCTTTTAGAACCCAGAACTGTATAGCACTGACAAACCTAAATTGATTAGAACTAACCAATCATCTAGCATATACAACTTCCTACCAACTATAAAATTATCCAGCATATATCTGTTTGTCTGTCACTAAATAACATTCTACAAAACTGTGTCCCCAGTCAATCATTTCAGTCCAGTGACCAAAAACTACTGTCTGTGCATAAACCTATCAAATCTGCTGGGCATTGTTTATACCTGTACCATGTTGCTAAGGCCTGGAACTCCTTATGTGTATAGAGTAGGTCAAAACCCTCCCTCCCTTCCTTCAAAACTATTCTGAAAGACTTCCTAGCCAAAAGCTGGCTCTGTTCTTGCTCAACACCAGGATAAATTATATTCCTAAATGTGAATGAGTACCTACTCATACCTTACATCTCCTTACCCTCCCTTTTTCACTCCCTTACTTCTGTCAATTTCTCTCCCCCCTAGCTTTCTACCTAAATATACCATAAGCCTATTTTTCTCTCAGTTCATATGGCAGTTCCTGTTTGTATTATACTAACTTACTTTTAATTTCTCTGTAAATTGGTCAAAATTTCTCTAAATATTGTTTGTGTTACAACTTTTGTATCTATTCTTAACTAATGTTTTCATATGTCTAATTTGGTATAATTATTTAAACTTTAGATGATTTTTATATTACTTTTGAAGACTGTAAAATTATTGTTCTTAAAATGTTTTGTAATACTTTGGAACCTTTCGCCCAGGCCTCTGCCTACCCATTCGGACTTTCTCAGTAATCAAATGATAGTAAATAAATAAATAAAATATTGTAGTCTGGGTATGCCGATTAGGACACAGTTTATCCATTCTGACCCTCAGGTTGTGTACACTACCTATGAAAATAACATATCATGGCATGAAGAAATCATAACAATAGATCTCAGGGGACCCTGTCAACTTCTTCATATTCTCTTCCAGCTACCCTGTTATATTATGGATTAGGGGTATTAGTTGGAATGTGTCTGTTTCCATTAATCATTGACATGCCTTTGTTTTCATAGTCTTTTCTTTGGGAAAGAGTTGTACTTGGAAGAAAAAAGTAATGGAAAAGCAGGACCCGTGCATTTACAGTGATGCCATCAGTGAAGAAGGAAAATGGAGACCCCACCCCATGAATTGCTACTGAAGTCTGCTTCAAGTGTGTGGCAGTTTGTGGTGGAAGTTTATGTATAGTTTAGTCACTGAGTTCCTCTTGTGGCTGCAGTTGTCAGAGTCAAGTTCTTATAAAACTGTAAGAACTCCCATGAGCATCAGTGATGTCCTACAGAAAGGCCTGCCACCAAGTTTTTGTTTATTTAGTCATGTATTTATTGATAAAACATACACCTATGAGGAGTTCTTAAACTGGAAACTGCCAAGATTCCCAGATGTTAAGGCACTCTTAGACAAAAATTAATGAAATTATATAATCAGTATTGAGTAAGTAAACTTTTAGAACATGGAGATGTGTAGCATAAAATAAGCAAGATGATATTAGAAATTACTTTTTCTAGTTCTCCTTCCCTCCACACCTCACTAATACCTGCTTCTCAATCCTCACCACTTTTAACACCCTCATTCCTTCCTTTCTCCACTCTCTTGGCCTACATTCTCTGAACTTCTTTAACCACAACTACGTTCTCCTATTTCTGCCTATACACTTACACCTGCTTTCTGACTCTAAGCCAACTGACTGTTTTCTGTACTGTACATGTATAGATTAATTGAAGAAAAGGATCAACGTCTTCATTTCATGCTCTGTGACTGTGTGCATTCATTAGATCCAAAAAAGTTAGTGTTTCTTACCATCTGTTGTTAGTTGCTTTTAAGCCAGTATTTTTGTAAATAGTATTACCATTCTACATTTGTTGCTCTGTGCATCAACTGTAAACCAGATAAAATGTTTAATCTCAAGATGTAACATACTGGACATTCTCACCAGTTGCCCAGGAATTAGTTATATGTGTTAAAATTTGTGAAACTACTGTGCTTGATTATGTTATGGTTAATGTTGTGAATATGTTATGTTTGTATTTATTTATTTTTTGGAGCTTTTCTCCCTGGGCTTCTGTTGAAAAAGGGCTCTAGCTCAGTCGGACCATCCCGGTCAACAGATGTCAAAATAAATAAAATAAATAAGGAAGGCTTGACCTACAGAGTCCCATCTGCTCCAGTTCACAAGGCCTAAGAAGGAAATGTATCATCAGATTGTAGAGACCTCTAGTGGTACTAACTGACACTGCATCATTTATATCATAGGACACAAAAAGTTTTTTTGTGCACTTATTTTTCCTTGAAATTTGAAGTGTAAAAATACCTGTGATCATGTAAGTTAAAACTGTGATAAGAGTTATAACACAGTAGTCTGTCTTCTTTTATAACTTTGCTATCCAGTATTCATTATTTCTGCACTTCCTCTTAAATCTGATAATTCTCTTTTTTAAAACTTCATAAATCAGTACTTTAATTTCCTACATATTAATTTCCTACAGATAAGAATTCCCTTACTCTCTTCTGCAAAAACGCTGTATACGACCCACTTGGAATACCTGAACATAGTATAACGATCAGATTTCTAGATATGTCCTACCCCTTTTCCTATGAACTGTATAACGTCATAAATGTAAAACTCCAGTGTGTCTGGATTAAATGGTGTTTACATTAAACTGCATACTCTTCTTAGTTTGTAAATACTATGATGTAAGTAATCTGTTATGTTATTGTTTGTAAATACCACATTGTAAATACTCAGTTGTGTTTAGCTGAAAGTAATGATCTCATTACATGTAAACTATTTCATTGCTCTGTTAATGTTCATGTTACTCATTTTATGCTTGCTGTTTAATCCTTGTGGAGCTTTTCTCCCCAGGCCTCCACTGAAAATAGGCTCTCCTGGCCCAGTGGACCTTCCCGTTAAGCAAATAAATAAAGCAACAATGCATTGTGAAGATTTCACTTTCAGAAAGATCCTCAGGTAGCTGCATTAGTTTTACCCGTCACATGTTAGGACATCACTGAAAAAGTACATAGTAAGGGCATCACTCACTTACCTCACTGCATGTTGAAATCCACTGATGTGTAGGTAGGTAATTCTCATCTGCACCACCCCACAGCCTTACAGATATCTATAGTACAGTCTGTAGTCATTGCAAAGCATTCTTCACACCTTTTTTTTCCATAACTTTAATGTAGTACATGGAGCACCATTATTACGTCCAGGTATTGGTTAAATGACATCCTCGTTCAGTGTTACTATAGAGCAAGATCCAACCTTAACAACCCTTAGAAGGGTGTTTCACAATTGTTAAGCATTCCCTATACTGTTAACATTGTGTTTGGTGCTGAAACAAGGTGTTATTCAATTGATTTCTGAGTGTAAATAACAGCAGAACATGAAACGGGTTAATTTAAACTCTGTTTATGTTTGTTTGCCAACATTACACTCACAAAAAACATATTTGGGAACCAGCTGCATCCATTATACATGGACGTACAGCAGTTCCCATCTGTATTAGTGGCTTTCAAAGCCACCGCAACACCTTCATAGGTTCATAGAAGGTTACTAGGCTAGCGGCCCTATAGCCCTTACAAGCCTAGCCATGTTAATCCCAAGTATCACCATTTGTTCTTTTTTGGGTAGTTAAGAATGAATTTATGAAGAGAGCGAGTCTGTGATCAACACCTGCTAGCCCTGTTCATGAGGGGAGAGGGTGCCACCCCACGGGCAAATTTGCAGTCTCCCATCCAATTATCAAGGTTTTGTTTGAATAGGGTAAGTGATGTTCTCTGTTTTACATGAGTAGGGAGTCCATTCCAGAGACACAACAGTCCTGGGAGACCTCTCTGTCTGTTCAGTATGATCATGATCTGTTAATGTCACAACCTAGGTTGATATGTCTAGATCGAGTGATTCTTGAGCCATTTGACTAGCGGATGTGCAGCATTTCCATTAGGGTAGGGATGGGGATTGCTCTATAGACCAGGCACCTGTTTCTATTTGTACTTTAATGTTTCTGTAACTTGTAGCACATGGTGCAGACAACTGTTCATACACTACAAAAAATTAAGATCGGATCTCTGATCGTAACTTTAAATTATGTGTTCTCGACATGGATACCAAGATTCACCTCTCGAGTTTTGCTCTTGAAGTGAATTTTCTTGCCACCCATATCTTGCACAAACAATAACCAAGTTACAATCAGACCTATAATTCTTTATATTAAACATAATTTTCATAGATTTTTGTGTTTTTAAATTTCTTACCTTTTTCTCATTGACTGTTTTCATCAAGAAAGAGTAAATGTAGTTGTAGCGGGCTTTGTTTTAAGTTTAACTCCTTGATTAAAGTTTTAGGATGAGTACAGTCATCACTTCTGCCTGGATACACAGAGGCAGAATCAGCAAGCAGTGTAAGGCAAGCCCAATACTGTCTTTTCTTTCTAAGAAGTTTTGCTGAACTTTATCATTCTTCGGTTAGTACAGTGGCAAGTAAAAGTTCATTTGTTTAAAAAAAATAATCAAATCACATTGACTTCCTCAACTTGCTACAGATAGTGTCAAATTAACTAATTTCTGAGATTCATGGGCTGTGCATGTACCCCAGCATCCTGTAAACGTGTACAGAAGTTTTTATGGAAGTATAGTTTGGGGCAATAGAGCACTCTTTCCCTCCAGTACATCTCTTTTGAGTGTGTACCTTTAACTCCCAGTGGTGTGGCTTTAGCCTTTAAAAAAAAATGAAGTTATCACCTTACAGTTCAAACAAATATTCAGATCTCTGGAACCGTAAGTGCTAGTAAAAAATTGGAAGTGACAACATATTCAGGATAAATTAATCTTTACATTAGTGGCATTTATTCAGTTTGATGTTTTAAACTGAATTTTATAATCCAAAATAAACACAGTGAATATTAATTTTGCATAAACAGCTTATGATATCTCAGTAACCATTCAAGCAAGATGCATACTGCCGGCAGGATTTTCTTCCCATACCTGTGATCTTTCATATGAGTTCTGTTTGTGTTACCTGAATGTTGACATATTTAGAGAAATATGAAAATTATTACAATACAAATAAACATTACACAATAATATCAATTTAGCTGCATTAGATAGAGCTCAAATATCGATGCAGTTGTGTTTGCATTCATGTATGGTTTAAGACAAAATCTTCTGATACCTTCTATGTAGCATGGTTTTGGAGTTGTTAATGCAAATATGAAAAAGCAATATTTGATGCCTAGAGGTGTCAATAGGAGGTAACTGCAGAATCTCCTGGAGGCACACACTGGTGTAGTGAGTTAAGGGACTCTGTATCTCATTTACTAACCCATTGACTACAAAGGCAAAATTGTTGGGGCCCTGGAAATAGCTAGGTGGTGAGGAAAAAATGCCACAGTTTCACTTGGCAGAAAACTAGGACCTATATGGACAATCCTGTCATTCAGTTTATTTATATATATATATATATATATATATATATATATTTTTTTTTTTTTTTACTATTTCACATCAGTTATGCATGCAAGAGTTTCCCTTCTTTCTTAGCTGAGTGATTCCACCATTGATGGCAAGAACATCTGTCCTGAGTTTGTAGTCTATTCTGCAATCAGTATAGATGCCTGTTCTCTGATTTTGGTCATTGTGACCATCAATGGTAAATGCTCAAGGTTCTTTTTGAAGCTGCTTCTGAAGCTTCACTCCCTGCTCCTGCCTTTTCAGGCTCTTATCCAGTAGTACCCGTGCATTTGGTTTCAGATATCTGACTTTATGTCACTGCTAGTTTTGACCGTTTCTGTATTTTATTATTATAAATTGAGGCAGTCCTTGCAGAATGCATATCTACACTTTAGCCTTTACTTTGCTGTCACTGTGGTCATTGTTGTTTTCCCAAGACCTGCTACCCATTGCATTAAAACTGGCACAAGCTTTTCAGGTGACATTTACTCAAAATGTGTGCTCTGCTGCATGTTGCAAACTCTGGGTTATGATTTACTACCATGTCTTTCTTGCAGTGATATATCCTGATGATTGCAGTCTACCCTGTCGTTTTTTAGACTGTCCACAGTCATAGCAAAGAGAGAACTCATCTGCTGAAATGTATTCCATTTAGTGGCACCAGAGAGAATGCTGACACTAAGTGGCTGCGGCTCACTTGCATTGGCTTATTTCTTTTTTAAAAGATATGAACAATGCTACACATAACAGTGCTTACCTGCAGTAGGTAAGATGCAAGTAGTAGGTGTGTTTCAGGTAGTGCATGTGATATCTGTGCCACAGGCACGTGTTGTTAAAGGTACACAAAGCATATACTTCATTTAGAGGTAGAGGAACATGGCCCCTGCAGTAATGCAGTTGCTCACCCCACCACCAGAAGATGAGGTTAGTGCCATAACAAATGCCTTCAGTTGATGGAATGCCAGCGAGTGCACAAACAGCCCTCATCACTGCCTTATGGATGGTTTCCTCTGGGTGGGAGTCACTGCCATAGAATACTGCATATGCTGTATGTACAGAGGAATAAATGGACTGAGCCTTATCTGGGGGATGACTTAATGTTTAACATGCAAGGGAGCAAAAAGGGCCTAGAAAAAATTATACATATCCCAGCAGTGCATCGTATGTTAATTGTGCATTAATTGGTTGTGCGTAATAGTTTGCTGTCAAGTGTGATGCTTTAGCTGTGCATGCTGTGCAGTGCCTGAACTGATGGTGGAACATGCTGCAAATGTTGAAAAAGATGATATAGAAATGGGAGAAGTAAAAATATTGAATTTGATAAATGCTGATTTTTTTTTTTTTTTTTTTTGGATTGAATGTGAATTTTGTTGAACATATATTACTACAAACAGCTTTCTACTTCATGTTTAGGTATTTGGCTTTCTTGTCCTAAAGCCATGTGCTGAAATCTGTGAATTATAATTTAAAAATGTGCAAGGGTTAGTAAATAGGTGGTCTTAAAAGTGCAAGTTTGATAATGATGTTTAAAAATAACGTTTCTAGTTGTTATATAAAAATTTGCAATGCTGCTATTTTTCTAAAATATTGTTGAGTAAATACACTTTTAAATTGGTTAAATCTAGAGGAAATTATTATCTGTAGCAGGATAATGTGTGAGTATGGCTTTCCTTCTTACTTTAAAGCAACAATTATACTAGGCAGTATTAATTTAATGAGCATTTTGAAAATTATGTACCTATAAAAACATGTTGAGTTAGAAAATATAATGCGCAAGATACTGAAAGTTAAAATTGAATATGTTTTGCATTGGGAATAGTTTATGTTTTTAATGTATTAAGAAGTGTTTCTGACTAAAGGAATATATCAATACTGGTATTCTTAAGTTTAAAGGCAAGTACTAGGCTAGCTGCCTTTGTGGACCATTTTAAGCCAAGCTAATTTCCCTTCCAAAGTTGAGAATCAAACCCTGTACCGTTTGTTTCTGAGGTAAATACCTTAACTGTTGTATCAACCCCCCCAACCCTCTTCATAAGAGTATTGGTATCATTGAAAAGAATTGTAAAATAAACCAAATATACTATTGCAGGAGCCTATGCCGCAGTGGTACGGCAGTAGCGTTGTTACCTCACAGCAAGAGGTTCGATTCTCGGCTTGGCTTGGGAGTGCCTTCTGTGTGGAGTCTGCATGTCCTCCCTGTGGTTGGGTAGCATTTAAAAGACATGCATGTGTAAATGGGCATGCCTTTGTTGAAGGTTGGGTGTCGAGCTGGCACCTCGGCGTTTCGTAAAAAAAAAAATCTACTGCCAATCAATAGCGGACCGGAGTTCCGCTGTGGCGACCCCTTACTGGGAAAAATCCGAAAGACAAACAACTATTGCAGGAGCCTGTTGATTCTCCAGCATAGGGAGCTTTGCTTTCAAACTTGCAGTAAGGTAATATACCACCTCAGAGATCACACTACTTTGGAGTGGGAAATGGTTAGCTTCACCAGAAAACCAAATATTCCCCTTTGAACTAGTACCATCTCAGGCTTAGAATATTTAGTTACCATGGGTTTTGAGAACACTAGGGAGCACCCTGTAAAAACATAGCACATTTTAACATTTAACATTTTGTTAATAGTCATATGTTTAACTTTTTCCTATGTATATAAAAAAAATTATCTATATTTGAATTTTCGATATCTACCTACACAATGTTCAGGCAGGTAATATCATGTTTCAAGTCCCTGAATCCTTTGTGTCTAAATGTTTTGTTTATAAATGACTGCATTCATACATGTGCATTATGTCTTACATGATGTGCCAGTACCTGTGAGTGTCACAGAGTTGTGGCATTAACCATTTAGCCCTTTTAGAAATGTTTAGGCTGTAGCAGTATATTCCAGTGAATTTGCAGTATGCTTTTACACACCATTGACACTTCTGTTATGGTTCACAAAAATAATTAAAATGCTTGTGGTTTCTGTAGTGTACAGCTGAGACTGTTACTGACTGTGCCCAATTGGTGACATTGCTGATATGTTTTGTGACTGTTCTTTGATAATTATATCATTTTGATCTTGTTTTATAATTTTTACTACCTGCATCTGTAACCAACAAGTAGTACAATTTAATGTTAAGACCCTCCTTAATGATTTCTTAGTTGCACTAGTCTCCAAAACTCAGCATTCAACACAAAACTTGGAGAATCCTGTGCTTGGAAATATTCACATCCCTTTTCGTATATGAGTATATAGCATGTCAGATGTGTAAGAGTGGACATCCCATGAGTCCAGGGATTATTTTTGCTGCTTGCAGAGTTCAGATCACGATCCTTGCAGTATCATTGGTGAAGTTCCATGTTTGCAGGGGTAAACTGCACCATTTAAAGTATCCTTACAGCCATTAAGTTACAGGACAAGACTTGTACTAGCATTGATTGCCTTTAATATGCTTGGAGAAACATAATGTGATATATTACCTTACGTGCCAGAAGGTAATCCTGCTACTTGAAAAGTGCTTTAGGGAAAAGCTTTTCGCCTGCCTTATAACCAAAAATACTGTGGTCATCAAGAGTTCCTTCCAAAAGGACAAGCATACAGTGTAAGAAGGAATCAATACTGCAAACTAAACAAGGATATACATTTTGAGCCTCAAGAGCAGGAGCACACTCAAGCAAATCTGCAGTCTGCGGCTACCACTCCACCCATACAATATAAGAAGGAATCAGTACTGCAAACTAAACAAGGATATACCTTTTGAGCCTCAAGAGCAGGGTCAGTCCACCCGGGTATTCTTCTTGTATGTTTTATGAGAGTGAAGCTATTACATTAGCAGTATTTCTTAGTAGTTCTCAGCTTGCTAATAAAACTGACTGTTGTAGCTTTGTGTCCCCCTCCCCACTAGTACAGTAATCCTAACTGTCCAATAGACAGTATACATTTAATTCACATCCCTGTGACTAAATTAACCATCAAGCAGCCCTCTCAGTGCTTTCTGCCTTAGTTTGTATCACTTGGAGGCCCACCTGTTTATTTGCATCTCTATGCATTCCCCTTCATTGCTAATGTATCTCCCTACTCTAATCTGTGCACAAACTGGTTACTAATCAGCAAGTCAATGTGAAGACACACTCCCAACCTTAATAAACTTTGCTGTCTCTTCTCTCCTTCACTTTACAGGTAGTTTGAATTATTACTTGTCCCCTCTGAGGCTTTCACTGATTTCCACTGATTGCCTCTCTGGTTTCTTTGCATTCCACCTGGTTTACACCCCTTGTGCTATCTCCCTCCCCCAATGCAAAGTCTATATTAGAATCCTGCTGAGCATGGATTCATCTTTAAATTTCTAGTCTCCCACCAGGATACAAGTGCCCTTCAGCAATTACATTCTGCTTGCCGGTAAGCCATTAGACCTCAGGAATTGTTCAGATTTGTAAAGTAATACTTACTTTTTTCTTTTGTCTTGGTTGGTTCTGCCCCGCTCCGTTCACCCTCGTTAACGCTTGGGCTCTCTCCGCTCCCCTGCCCTGCCCGCTATTCCCTCCCACCCCCACATCACCTCCACCAATCACAGCTCCTCAAGTCATACCACATTATACCACATCAACTTGCTCCACACAAAATACTCCCAATCACTCTCATTCTCACTAGGCATTTTTTACATCACCCACACTACTTCCCCATCCACATATAGTGCAACCCTATAATTCCTATTCAGACCCCCCACCTAGAAACAACTTAAACTTTATAACCATGACTATCACACAACTAAGTCTAGTCTGTATTCTCATAATTCTTTACAACACCACAAGTTATCACTCTAGCAATATCCCTAAACTTAGTAGCACAACACTACATTATGCACTCTTGTATACAGACACCACACATTATAATAATATCTGCCCACAGTTATTAAAGAACTACATAAGGGACCCATTCAGAACTAAACACATATGCTCTCATTCCTACTCCAAATAAACACAATACTTTCTCACACTCCTCACCAAACTCCGACATCTGTATAACCATTTTAACTCCAGGCTCACCATAAGTGGGGATATCCACCCCAACCCAGGCCAAAATCCATCCTGTCCAACACAAACTGCTCCAACACAAATGTCAGAACATAACACCCCCACTTTCTTCATCCCTGGGCAAATCAACAACAGCAGCAAAACCAACCATCTTTTAATGCTAAATATTAATATTAGAAGTATCAAAAATAAAATACCTGAACTCCAGGCCACAATAGCACAGTATTCCCCAGATATAGTTGCTTTAACAGAAACCTGGCTAAATAAAAACATAGCTAACTCAGAAGTTCTCCCTACCGGCTACAATATCATTAGGCAAAACAGACCACTTTGTAAAGGGGGTGGAACTGCTTACTGTGCAAATCCAATTCCTACCCCTCCCCCAATAATTGGGACATACTTATCTCACAACTTCAACTTCACCCTAAAAAGGTCAACACCACAATTGTGATCTATATTCCACCTGGTAATACACCTGCTAGCCTTGAAGACTTCTTATCCTGGTGTTCTTCCACATACTCACAAGAAACCCTTATTCTGGGGGACTTCAACCTAGATTGGTTCACCTGCATATCAGAACCACCAAGTAATCTAATAAATATCCATGGCTACCAGCAGCTAGTCCAAATTCCAACTAGATGTGATAAAAAAATCTAAAAGGGAATCCATCCTTGACTGGGTCCTAACTAACAGCCCCACATTGTACCCTCACACAGGCAGTCTCCCAGACTCCTTAAGTGACCACAACATAATATACTTTATACATAGTAGAACAAGCATATGCAAAACCACTAACTATATATCCACTAGAAACACAAAAAAAATCTCTCTTGAGGTCCTCAATACTTTACTCTGTAACTGTGACTGGACCCTCCTAAAAACCCTCCCACTTGACCAGGCTGTAGCATATTTCAACAAAATATTTCTACAACACCTAGTCACTGTCGCTCCATTCCACAAAATCAAGGTTAGAACCTCTACAAACCTCTGGCTCAGTAAAGAAAACAAAAAAAATCCTCAAGTCCAGAGACACTGTCTGGCTTTACTATCAAAAAAAAACAAAGAAACACAAAGCCTAACTAAGTACCAAGAACTGTGCAGTCATGCAAAAAAAAATGCATTAGGCTGGACAAAAAATCTACTACACAACATTACAAACTAAATACCAACACAACCCACAAAAATTTTGGAAAAATGTAAACCAGCTACTAAAATCCACCCAAAAGGCTACCCCCAAACCAACCACCCCTGACACTAAAGTTCCCATCGAAACACAATTCAACTCCCACTTTGTGAACTCAGTTCTATCCTTAGTATCACAGGACAGTTCCTTCCTCACTATCCCCCCAAACACAAACAACACTAATACAAGCTTTACCCTCAAAACAGTGTCCACCACTTCAATCGAAAGCATACTCTCCAAACTAAAAACCTCATCAACAGCAGCAGACCTACTCCCCAGCTATTTCTTGAAACACAGCAGATGCTATTGCTATCCCAGTCTCCACTCTCATAAACAGATCAACTGTTGAAAACTATGTGCCCAAACTCTGGAAAATATCCTATGTTACACCCATACATAAAGGTGGGACGTCCACTGAACTTAATAACTACAGACCCATTGCTTTACTCTTCCCCCCCTGGCCAAAATCCTAGAAAAATGCATCCATACCCAGATGCTAAACTATCTCCTAGACAGCAACATCCTGTCACCTACTCAGCATGGTTTCAGACCTGCTCATAGTACCATTACAGCCCTCCTCTGCTTCACAGACACAGTAAACCATCTCAAAAATGAAGGCCTACAAGTGTCAACTCTTTTTTTGGATATGTCCAAAGCATTTGACACAGTCTCACACCAAATCCTGCTAAACAAACTAAACCAGTATCATCTATCAAATTCCACTCTTACCTGGTTCCAAAGCTACTTAACTGACAGGTACCAAGCTGTGAAATGGGAAAATTCTCTCTCCTCAGCTGCCCATAACTATAGGAGTCCCACAGGGTTCTATCTTAGGACCACTACTATTCACAGTCTTCACAAATGACCTCCACACAGCATGCATCTATAATTCAGTATGCAGATGACACTACCTTAGTATGTGCTGCACAAAACATTCCCACCCTCCTGCAAACAATTCAACTAGCATTCTCTGAAGTTGAAAACTACCTTACCAAAGCCCAACTTATCTTCAATCCAAAGAAAACTCAGTTTATGATTATAACCAGTTCTAACAAAAACACTAACAATCAATTCACTGTCTACTCCACAAATGCTACTCCAATTGCTGCAGTGGCACAGGCTAAGCTATTGGGAATAACCATAGACTCCCACCTAAAATTTGATAGTCATCTCAACTTAACTATTAAAAAAGTACATGCCAAACTGGGGTCACTCTACCGTATCAAACCATTTCTTACCAACAACACAAGATCAGCCATTGCTCGCTCCCAACTTCTATCCACCCTACTGTATGCATCTCCCATTCAGACTAATCTCAACAAAACTGAACTAAGCAAAACGGAAGCCTGCTATAACAGAATTGCCCGCTTTGCTGCAAATAGCTCATATAGAACTCATCACTGTACTGCTTTGAGACAGCTCCACTGGCTCGAACTGCCCAACCTCCTAACCTACAATCAGCTCTGCCTCTGTCATTCTATCTATTACCTCCCCAATAAGTGTCCTCCCCTCAAAAACCTAGTACAACATCACTCAGCCAAAGGGCCTCTTAGATCATCAAGCAAACTACTACTAGAAGTCACCAACAGCTACAATGGCTTTGGAGATGCACTATATAGTAGTTCAGTGGCTAAAAAATGGAACTCTGTCCCTACTAGCATTCAAAACACATCATCCAAAGCCTCCTTTAAAGACTTCATCAGGCAACATCTCAGCAAAGTTGGCAGTGCCATGATTGCTCCCCAGGCTAGTGAAAGCAGATAACACATGCATACTAAATCTAGAGCATTTGATAATAGTTTTCAATCTTACTCACAAACACTGGCTAATCTGCAATGTATGTACTGTACCAGTGTACTATGTATGTATTCTACCTATGTTCCAAATTTCAGCTGTACAGCACAAATCTATTAATTACCTTTATTTTTTAAATTAATATTTTTTTGTTTGTTCTCTCCACTGTAACTGTTTATGTGCCGCATACCACTGTAAAAACATGTCTCTTATAATTTGTGTGTATACTGATCATGTCTAAATAACTAAATGTGTCTGTAATTTTTCTTTGTGGAGCTTTTCTCCCCGGGCCTCTGCTGACAAAGGGCCTTTTCGGCTCAGTCAGAAACCCCCGGTTAGCAAATGTAAAATAAATAAGAGAAAGCTCACACAAAGGAGGTCAAGGCTTTGACTTCCAAAAAGTAAGTCTGGTGTTCAACCACTCTTCTTATGTTTGCAGATGGTAGAATGGGGCTTATCTAACAAGAACTTGAATTTGGACTGTTTCTGTATTTCTGTGGAGGATAAAGGGATCAATGGTGGCACAACACCAGCTGCTACAGTGGGTGCTGTGTTGTGAAGGTTCTTGGATTGCCCTGACATTGACTGATTGGCAAGAATCTGCAGATGACAAACCTCTTCCCAGGATGTGGTTCCTTGAATCACCAGTTCATGGATAAAAAGTACTTGAGGCCAAGGATTCTTGTTCTAGGGTGGCTCAGGCACTTTGGTCTGACATATCTCGGTTGAAGAGAATCTTCTTTGTCGTCTCATTCTGTGGCTTGTATCTCACATGCTAAGCAAAGATGTCCTTCAAGGATGCATCTGCAGTCATAACATATTGGTTGTCCTGCCTCAGGCAGCCCTTCGGTCGGCCGGATTCCAAAGTCTGGGTCTGGCCTTGGCTGATGTCGCATCTTCCCCGACGTCACAGCTGCTGGGGTATAAAGGCATCAGCCGACGCCATTTTCCTCAGTCTTTCTTGCCGCGCGGTGCCCGAAGCAGAAGCTGTTCGCAAGTGCCGGTCGGTCAGATTCAGAGATTCAGCTACCAAAGACTTCTAAAAAGCTAAGTACCCCGTTGGGGACTCTTTCTTGCCTCAGCCAATGTCAGACAAAGTAAATAATTGTTTAACTTGTGGGAAACAAATACCTCATAAGGATTTCCATTCCTACTGCCTTCCTTGCTTAGGCCCAGACCACGACGTATCAGCCTGTTTAGCCTGTGCCTCCTTCAACCGACGGACTCTTAGACGTCGGTCGGAGTTTGCAGAAGAGTTTTTTGGATCCGCTTTTGCATATAAAATGCCATCGGAGACTCCAACTACGCATTTAGCCAAAAAACGCAAGGAAAAGGACCGACACTCGCAGCCCGCGGTTTCGGCTGAAACCACGGTTAGGCCTACCGCGAGTATCTCGGTTTCGGCTGAAACCAAGGCCTCGGTTCTTCCTTCTGCCGAAATCATACCTCCGACAACCGAGGCCAGCGAGGCCCCGGCCGAGTCGGCTACAGAAATCCCTACCAAAGAAGCAGGCGCACGAGAATTGTCCGACACCATTCCTTTGGACATTTCCACTCCTGCACGTGGGGCAGCTAGGCCCCCTGCTTCTATGTCTATTAAGGCCTTCTCCAGGGCTAAAGCAGCTAAAATTACTAAAGCTTTACCTGCAAAATCAACCTCACAGAGACCTTCCTCAAGTACCCAGATTCTCAGTCTTGCTGAGGACCTTATTTCTCTGATTAGGGGTTCCCAACCTCACCCAGACAGGGCCTCCCAACCTCCTCCTGACAAAAGGCCCAGGACTGAACCCCCTGAACCTCTCTCCTCTGACTACTCCTCGGATGGATCTGATTTGTCAGACCATCACGAAGGGCCATACTCACCTTATGAGGACTCTGATGCAGAAGACTCTATCCCTTCTGCTTCCCCTCCAGAGGAATTTTCCTTTGGGGAAACTTTACACTCTATGAGGGAACACTTTCAATGGCAGGGTCAGGATTTTTCTGATTCTAGAAAAAGACTTAGGACTTTCTTACACTTGCCACAGCATAGGCCTTTAGCCATACCACCTGTGCTAACTGTAGTTGATGATGCATATAATGATGTCAGCTCTGCCCCTGATTCACTTCCTCCGCCCCTGCCAAACCTGACAGATACTACAGGGTTCCGGATTCCCACTTCCACTTGTATAAGGCCCATGCTGCAGACCCAGAAACTATTTCTCAGGGCCCGAGAGTTGTGGCATCTGCCACTGCCAAAACCCACTACCCTCTGAAAGGGAGTCAAGAGCATTAGAGATGGGGAAAAAAGGTTTATACATCTGCTACTCTTTCTGCCAGGGCTTTAAACTGTCAATTCCATATGATACAGTACCAGGAATATTTGTTAGACCAGCTGAATAAAAAGCTTTCTTCTCCTGAACCTTTAGACCGTAAGGTCCTTCAGGATTTGGTACACAATTCTCAGCAGGTCAGTAATCATTTTTTAAAATGTGGCTATGATGCACTGGAAGCTTCATTTAGATCAGCTATGACTGGGGCAGTAATTGTAGACATGCCTGGCTAAAAGAACAATCCTTGCCGGACCATGTTAAGGCTAAACTCCTAGATGCTCCAATGGAGAAACAAAGTTTATTTGTCTCCCCTGCACAGGAGATTCTAAAGAAAGTGGAAGAAAAAGCAAAATCTGTGCAAACAGTTAAGGATTTTCTGCAGGTCCAACCTCCGAGGTTCAGCAGAAACTGGCCTTCAAAGAATTGGTCCTTTCCAGACAACTCCAAAGCACAGAGGGGCAGGAATAGACGCCCAAGAGGCAGAGGTCAATCAAAAGGTACCTACAGGGGTCACCAGTGGCAATCTGCCAACCAGAGAAGTACTGCCACAGTTGCAACTACATCCACTTCCACAGGACAAACACAATGACTTGACTCTGACTCTGCCTACAAGGGAACAACTGGAAGCACCCTTGGGCGGAAAATTGGCTTTATTCTCAAACAACTGGCATTGCATTACAAAAGACAAATGGACATTGCAAACAATAGACAGAGGATACAGGTTTCATTTCCACACTTTACCAAGAAGAAGCGGAATGCCAAACCTTCCACCAAACCAGAAGCCAGAGGCTTTAAGACAAATCAACAATTTACTTCAGATGAAAGCAATAGAAAGGGTACCATCTACGGAACAAGGCCAAGGGTTTTACTCCAGACTATTCCTTGTACCAAGAAAAGAAACCCAATGGAGGCCTATTCTCGACTTGTCCGCAATAAACACATATCTCATTGTGCCAAAATTCAAAATGCTGACCCCACAGCAACTTCTTCCCATGTTGGGCAAGGAGTCTTGGCTGGTGACTCTAGATCTCAAGGAGGCATACCTGCACGTCCCTATACGACCAGATTGCAGAAGACACCTCAGATTTCTTGCAGGATCAGAGCATTATCAATTCTCAGCATTGCCTTTTGGCTTATCTACTGCGCCCAGAGTATTCACGAAATGCCTGGCATCAGAAATTGCACATTGCAGGCTTCAGGGAATTCAAATCTACCCATACCTGGACGACTGCCTAATACAAGCGGAGAACAGGACAAGACTTACAAAGGATTTGGCCCATGTCATACACCTGTTACAGGCCTTGGGATACACAGTCAACATCCAGAAGTCAAGACTAGTGCCATCCCAAAGGATAACCTTTTTGGGTGCGGATCTGGACACAATAACTCAGATGGCTTTTCTCACAGAAGAAAAACAAAAGCAACTACCAGTCTACTTCATGGCTTTGACAAGACAAACTCAGCTCACTGCAAGGAAAGTCCTGCAGGCCCTGGGTTACATGGCATCTTGCATAATCTTGATCCCACATGCCAGGCTGCATATGAGGAAATTACAATGGTACCTAAAGAATGTATGGTCTCAACATAGGCACAGTCTAGAAACCATGATTCCAATCATTCCATGCCTGAAAAAGGAATTCCTGTGGTGGGCTCAGGCCTGCCAGTCCAACAGAGGGTTGCCTTTCACCAAACCACATCCAAGGCAGACCATCACCACGGACGCCTCAGACCGAGGATGGGGAGCACACATGGAAAACAAGTGCATCCAAGGTCTATGGACTCAAGACCAGCTGAATTTGCGCATAAACCTAAAGGAGATGCTGGCAGTGAAACGAGGCATTCAAATCATTCCTCCAGCAAGGTCATCTGCTGATAAGGACAGACAATACCACAGTCATGTGGTACATAAACAAACAGGGAGGCATGCATTCCTACCCTCTATGCTGGATGGCAATGGATCTGTGGAACCTAGCCCTGGATCTCAACATCCAACTGCAGGCCAAATTCGTACCAGGAAAAGAGAATTCACTAGCAGACAGCTTAAGCAGAACTACCACGGATGCTCACGAATGGATGTTGCATCCAGACATCTTCAAAATCATAACAAACAAATGGGGAATGCCAGAGATAGACCTGTTCGCCTCCCCACTCAACAACCAACTAAAGAAATTCTGCTCAAGAGTATACCACCCACAAGCCTGGAAGGTGGACTCCCTCTCTTTCAACTGGAATGCCCTAGCAGTGTATGCCTTTCCACCACTTCCATTGATGTACAGAGTACTACTGAAGATCAGAGAGGAACAGCCAAATGTGATACTGATAGCTCCAGACTGGCCAAGACAGCACTGGTATCCGCTGCTGAGAAGCATGTCTCGGACGAACTCATGGCCTCTACCCCTATGGCCTCTACTTCTAACGCAGAACAACTTCAAGACACTGCATCCAAACTTGAAAACACTGCAACTGACTGCCTGGAAAATTGCCTAAAACAAAACCAAACTGTCTTATCTCAAAGGGTCAAGGACATCATGCTGGAGGCTCGTAGACCCTCCACAAGAAAGACATACTCAGCTAAATGGAAGAGATTCCTCATTTGGAGCACTTCAAAGGGTAAAAATGTCACACTGGCAAACCTAGCACACATCCTAGAATACTTAGCAGAACTGTTCCACAATGGCCTGTCATACTCTTCCATTAAGATCCATGCTTCAGCAATTTCAGCAGAATACAACATGGATCCTCCTATCTTCTCTCACCCTCTCTTCAGACAATTTTTAAGAGGGATCAAAAATGTAAAACCTCCAAGAAAACCTCCTCTTCCTGCATGGGATCTCAATTTTGTGCTGGAAAAATTAACTCTACCTCCCTTTGAACCAGCAGCATCAGCAGACTTACAGTTCTTATCTTGGAAAACTGCTTTCCTTCTAGAAATCACTTCAGCAAGAAGAGTATCCGAGTTACAGGCGCTAATGGCAGTGCAGCCTTTCCTTATTTTCCACCAGGATAGAGTGTCTCTGAGAACCAATCCTACTTTCATGCCAAAGGTGGTATCCAGGGTATCCTTGAACCAAGCTATTCATTTGCCTACGTTCTTCCCTAACCCACAGAACAGGGGGGAAAAACTACTGCACACCTTGGATGTACACAGGCAACTATGCTACTATCTGGACAGAACTAAAACCAGCAGAAAAACTGACCAACTCCTGGTAGCATATGCAGCTGGAGTGCAAGGAAAGTCAATTTCCAAACAGACAATCTCTAAATGGATAGGAAATTGCATTCGTTTCTGCTACTCTTTTCATGGAAAGACAGCTCCTGAAAATATCAGGCCTCACTCCACAAGAGCCACAGCCACCACTACAGCTTTCCTACGAGGGGTGGCTACCAAAGACATTTTAGAAGCTGCTACTTGGAGCTCCATGCATACATTTGCCAAGCATTACAATCTACCTTTATACTCCAGATCCCGAGCAGGTTTTGCAACTGCAGTTTTACAGGGATCATAACTACACCATCCTTATCTTAGTACCTCCTCCCCCAGTTTGGCTATGGTATTCTACCCATATGTTATGACTGCAGATGCATCCTTGAAGGACATAGTACAGTTTTGTACCTACCATAAATGTAGATGTCCGATAGGTATGCATCTGCAGTCAGGATTACCCACCCTCCTTCCCCTCTGTGGTATTCCTAGGGTGCTTACCCCTCTTTCAGCTAGCTGGGGGAATCTATTATGGTGTATTTGTTTGTGTATATATATATATATATATATATATATATATATATATATATATATATATATATTGTTTTACTCTGTTTGGAATTTTCAATTTTTATCCAAATTTAGCCTTCCTAGAGGGCACCTGGCATCTGGGGCAAGAAACACTGAGGAAAATTGCGTCGGCTGATGCCTTTATACCCCAGCAGCTGTGACGTCGGGGAAGATGTGACATCAGCCGAGGCCAGACCCAGACTTTGGAATCCGGCCGACCGAAGGGCTGCCTGAGGCAGGACAACCCATATGTTATGACTGTAGATGCATACCTATCGGACATCTACATTTATGGTAGGTACAAAACTGTACATTTGGCATATGGGAGCTTGGGACATGGGTGAGGAATCACAGCCGTAATAGGTATGGATATAAGTGCTGAGCTGGTCCTCGTTGAGAATAAGACTTCATACCAGTCATCCACCTTGATGGAAGATCAGGAAACCCAAGGTGATACACTCTCTGCTCTAACCATGCAGAGGAGCCTCCCTTAGTTATGTACTGCCTAGCCCCTTAATGATTGGCTGAAGCTAAATGTTAGCCTGTCTGATTCCAGGGACCAATCCTTTGTGTCAGCCATTCATGGACTGGAGTTAATCAGAACCAAGGGTTTCCCTACTGAGATGCACTAAGCCCAGTTGTGCTAATACAGCAAAGCTGAGGAGGGTCTTTTAGATCATCTTATGATAGGGGTTATGCCTGTTAGATTTGACATTAACAACTTTTTTTTGTCCTCCCTGCCATGTTCATTGAGACCATAATCACCTACTGGCCCATTCTTTCCCTCACTGGGCTGATGGAGCTATATTGCCAGTTAGCTAGCCTGTGGGTATCTCTTGCCCTGTTATCTTTGGGGGTTGTCTATATATATATATATATATATATATATATATATATATATATATATATATGGACAACTTTCTGCATGTCCATAATATTTTGTGGTAGGAGCCCACCAGGGCAAAAATTCTCTCTCTGAAATCTCCTACTTCTCCCACGTGAGCCAGCAAACTGCTGCTGCTCTATTCCTAGCCCTGCTCTTACCATCTCCTTAGGAGCTTTTAATCATTACTCAAACCTTGGTCTACAGCATTGTAATAAGGGCTTTGTCTCTGTCTGCCATGGCATAGACAACTTCAAGCCAAGTCTGATATCTAGTCAGAGCTTGAGTCATGGTTGTGGAAATATATTCTGAGGGGCTATAGTCTCAAGACAACACTGGTCCCACTACAGGCCTGTTTCCAGCTCATGTTGCCTTTAACTTGTACAAGATTTTGCCCAGAAATCCATATTGCCCAGTGCATGCTTTGTCCTACTCATCTTCATGCAGTACTATGCTTTTCCCCATGGGAGGTGGTGAGCACAGGACTACCTTACGGTCACTGTTCTGAGAATTCAGAGGATCATAACACCATTTTCTCAGAGAAAGGTAGGGTTAATGAGTCCAATATATTTTCCTGTTGCTCTCTGGGTAATCCCTTCCTTGATACACATCAACATAAAGGTTTCTGTAGGTTGGTGTTCCCTTGATTCAGTATGTCATCCTTCAAAAAAACCCTTACAGATCTTCTTGAGAAGAGATCTGAGATGCCTGGGTAATGCCCCACAGCCATTCATCATGTAATGTTATTCAGTCAGCCTGTGGGCACCTGCCTCTGTCATTGTAACATCCAAGAAGGGCTGGATGCCCAGCACAAGTCCACATCTGAGTGAGTGGAACAATTTAAAGGACCACTACAGGAAAATAATTAAAAACATGCTTGTTTTTATCTTTTCTTGAATTTCTACACATTGTTAACCTGTATTCATCAGAAAGAAGTAGTCACTACTAATTTTCTTGTGCTTATAACCCTCAATGTCCTTCATCCTGATTAGAGCTTGTTTCTTCTAAAGCTAAATCTTCCCCATAGTGCAATAGTTGCTGAGATTATAATGCCCATGGCTGGACAGTCGCATCTCAGTTCTGTTCACTTAGAATGGAAGAACAGAGAAGCAGTGCTAATTTTGAGAGGCTTAGGTTCTAGTATCACTTATCGTTCTGTTGTACCGCTTACAAATGCTTTTCCTACTGATGCTACACCTTCTATGAAAAAAACATCCAGAAATATAAACTCATTGCTGAGACAAGACATTTTTGAGAGATACTGATTTTGTGTGCTTCAGTTCCTTCCCAAGTTACTCCTCCCATTTACCCTCCCTGAGTAAGCCACCGTATCAAATTTCCTGCCCTGTGAGGTTTAGTTAGTTAGTCACCTGTGCATTACAATAGACGTCAGACAGAACTGTCTGTGTGGTGTGCCAGTAAAAATGTTCCCTCATCTCTCTTCTTAGCACTTTCACAGTAAATAATGTTACAAAATGCTTGTATCAATCCTTAACATACAGTAGTCCAAGTGTTCGAGAAACTGCTCTGCTCTTTTTACTAGAATTCTTATTGGCTACTCACAGCTGTTGATATGTCTGCAGGCAAATGCTCTTGTCATCCTCCAAATAGTAGTCTATTTCAGACAGATCGTTATATAATAATGCAGTTGTCAATCTTGTTACCTTTCAGACAGGCCATTGATGTTACCTTCTACTTATCCAACTTACTGTTGCTTTAGTATGCACAGTCAGTGAAATTTCCATTGCACATTTTCTGGTGTTGCTCAATCTATTTCTCTGTAAGCACAACACAATGCATACTGTCACTGCCCCTGGCAACATGCACACGTTTCTGTCCAAGTTAATGTCAATACTGCTTTCCAGTCTACTCTGCTACATTTCTCAGCTACAGCATTTGCTCTGTGGTCAGGAATCATCATCTCAAACACAACTCCAGGAGTTGGGCTTTCTTTTGTGCTTATGTACTTCAGAATTCAACAGCCTGAACCTTTATCCTTGGGTTGCCCTTCAGCTCCTTCCACGCTGGTGGGTTTCTTACTTTGTGATGCAATCCATCAAATGAACCCAACTATGAGAATTCCAATGTTAAATGGAATGGATATGAGTTGGTCTGTGAGGAAGCCTTCCTTAATCGGTCATGTATATCCTTCTCCCTATTTTCTTGTGCATGGGTAGCCCCTTCTTCAAGACTCTGTTGTTGAAATTTCCTCTACGTTTGGCAAGTATGTACTTAAATATTTATTGTTAGCAGTGCAGATCCCAAATCCTTATTTCTTGATGCACATTCTTGCCCATGGCTGGGTACTAACTGTTGGGTTAAGGAGTTAATCTTGTTTATACAGTTAGAATATGATGTCATTGTGGGTAGTGTGATGTCATTGTGGGTAGTAGCACTGAGCATATGTGCCTCAAGTACATAATGTTTTTAACACCATTATTAATTATCACTTACACATAGACAAACGTACATTAATATAAAACAAACCATATTAACGTTTCCAGTTGCATACATTATATAACACACGCTCCTTTTTATAACTATCAGTCCAGCATTATATAAATTGTTTAATTCCTGCCTTCCCTTAAACCTCTCTCCTCCTCCAGAACATTAATTTACATGCACTGTTCCGACAATTTCCATTTATTTCTATGTAATCTACTTCTTCCATTTTCTAAAGAGCTCACTTCAGTTCTTTTATCTGTGTAACAATATTCAGAATTTCAAATGCAGTTGGTTTAGAGTTTGATTTCTATTTTTTAGCAATTGCTTTTTGGTACCCAAAAGAATTAAACTCAACAAGGCCTTACTATGTTTAGGCAATTCTGACCCTGTGACCCAGTTCAAAAGAATAATTGCCTAGACGTATTAGTTGCTCACTCAATATTTCTGACAGAGTACGCTATAGGGATTTTTTTTTTAAATCTGCCAACTCATTATACCCCCAAAATATATGCTTCCATTTACCTTTTTTTTTCCCCATCTCCCTCCAACATTTGCCATCTACCTGAGGAAAAATTCTTTGGAGTCTGCTTTGGATATAAAACTACCTGTCCAGAGATTTCCAAGCAAACTCCTAAACCATCTAGACTTTGTTGCATACTTGGAAGACATAATATGTCATCTCATTGTTCCCTTGTAAATTGCGAACCCAATCACTCTTCCCACTCTTTTCTGACCTTCTGTTATTGGTTCCTATAGTTGTAGTGCAAGGTTTTAACTAATTATCCCTTGTTTAGCAGCAGCTTCTGGTATCGATTTAACTAAAAACTGTATCAAAGTAGGTCTTTCACTTAGGATTCCCCAATCCCTTTCTCTTTGCCTAACCTCTATCAGTCCCTGGTAGGGAAGGCAATCTATAGCCTGAAGTCCAAGTTTCTTCTTGTCCTCATCCCATTCTATTACCTTTATGTCTCCCTAGCTATTTGCTCCCAGTACATTGGTTGCTTTGCTAGTTTTCTGCAGCAAATTCCAGTCTCCTCTTTCCTCTTCTCTGTACCCTGACTTGCAGTCATCTCTAGCTACAAAAGCTCCTTTATTCATTGTGTTAGCTTAGTTCTTAGAATACTTTCTACTGCTTTATGAAAATAACATTTTGTATGGCTGCTATTAAGGATATGCATCCAAAATCCCTCTCTCTCTTTATTTTTGAATTTTGCTATTACTTCATCCTTTTCCACTTTGAGTTATAACTTTCTGCTTCTGTTATATATGACCCCTAATTGTGTACCTCTAAAATATCCCTTCAAGTCAGGTAATCCTAAACCACCTTGCTCTATTGGAAGGATCAACTTATCCCACTTAACCCCTGCCCTCTTCCTCTCCCAGATAAATTCCTTCAACTGTTAATTGTCCATAACTTTTCTTCTGATTGATAAAAAATATGCATGACTTGTATATAAAACTAAAAGGACTAAAAACATTTTCACTGCTTGTATCTTACTATCCATATCCATAAGTTTCTTAGTTTGTTTAAATGATCTTTTGTTTAGTCTGTTCCCACATATCCGTAGCTGCCATAACAGAATCCTTTTTAACCCATACTGTTAAATACTTACATCCCATGAATATATAAATATGGGTATTGCTGAACAGATTCATGTCATGTGTGGGTACATAGTTTACAGGTATACCCTTTGTTTTGCCTGCATTAATTTTATAACCCAAAAAAATGTTTGAAATTGTTTCAGAATGTTCCACAACACGTGGATAATAAGCAAATAACAAAGGGGAAGGAGGGCACCTCTTCCTGGTTCCTCTGCTCAGACTCAGCTTATAAGACAGGAACCTTCTCACTTTAATTTGTACCTGTGATGCTTCATATATTCTCCTAATTAACCTTATATTTCTATAAGGGAATGCAAATGCTTCCATTGCCCTACTTATAAAATCCCAGCTTACTCTGTTGAATGCTTTCTCTGCAACAAGACCCACCAAGAACAGCTGTATTTTCTTTCATTCTGCTTCTGTCTGGATCATCTTTGTTCTGTTAATGTTGTCAAATATTTGCCTCCCCTCCACAAAGCCACATTGATCCATATGTATAAATTTTGGCAACACCTTTGCCATTCTTTTAGCTAGTATAGCCATAAACATTTTTAATCATGGTTTAAAATTGAAGTGGGTGTATATGAAGCTGGGTCTGATGGGTGTTTGTCACCTTTAGCTCTTACAGCCACCACAGCTTTATTCCAAGATGGTGGTTCTTCCTTCCTTTTAAAGTACTGTTAAAAAAAATCTAGATTTGTATCACTTTAAATTAATTCCTAACTTCCAACCTTCTACAGGAATGCCATCTGTTCTGGTTGTACATCACAGTTTTTATTTCATATCTTCCTATCTTAACTGTTAATTGTTGAGCCTTATCAGCCCCTAACATTGGCGTACTTAAGTCTTCCATAAAGATTTCCATTTGTACTTTTTCTTGATTTCCATATTCCTCTGCTTTATACAGATTTTTATAAAATTTCCAAAATATCTCCAATACCTATACAGGATCTCTTATTTTTCTTATTGTAGGCTCCCTAAGTTTAGCAACAACCCTTTCTACTTTCTGTTGCCTAAATCATTGTGCTAGAAGTTTTTGTGCTCTGGCCTTATCGAAAAGTTGCTTAACAGCAATATTTCTAAACTCATGCATATTATCCAGATACTCCCTTATTTTCTCATTAGCACTTTGCAGTTGTACCTTTTCTTGTTCTGTGAGATACCCCTTATTCTGTAATGCATTAACCTTTGTTGGCCCCTCTAATTCCTATTACTTCTTAGTTATATCTTTTCTTCTATGTCTACCCTATTTTTAAACCCCACTTCCATTTTGCCATTAGCAATAACTTCTGAAAAAAATTATATCTTCCCTAATAATTCTTGAGTAATTTCCACTAGCCATTGCTTAAATTCCTCTTTTTTTCACAGTTAGGTAGGGAAGTGCCAGTGTCTTATTTTAATTTTGCTACCCTACATTTGTTTTTAGTTGTTAGTGCATGATCTGAAATAGTTATTGGATGTGTGGTGAAGCTTTCAATTAAATGTACATGTTCATATGAAATATAATTTCTATGTATTCTAGCCAGTTATTGTACCTTGGGGAATAATATATAAATTCTATCAGAGTTCCTTCATCTGAATTTTCCATGCCAAATATTTTAATAAATTTCTTCAGAAATCTACCTGGTTTTGTTATATTTTCCCTTCTAGATCCTCCAGTCACATCATCTCTGTTGCAAATCAAGTTCTGGTCCCTACCTTTAAGTAATATTCCTTGCTCAAAGCTGATGATTTCTCCCCAAAATTTCCTAAGCTCCAAAATATCAGTTTTAGGTGGAATATAAATTCATGCAAGTGTAATCCTCCTCCTTTGCCAGTAGCCCCTTATTACCACAAACCTACCACTACTATCTTTTGTTCCTCTTCTGTCACTATTGGAGCTCTTCTAGCAATTAATAGAAGTACTCCCCTTTTCCTTTGTTCCTGACATTCTGCTGAATATCCATCCTGACATCATTTCTTTATCAGAGTCACATGCTGACTTCTTTCCAAATGCGTCTCCTGTAGTATTGCTATTTGCACCTTGCATTTCTTAATATAATTCAGTATTCTTACCTTTTTGTCTTGACCTGGGAGGCCATCCACATTCCAGAGCAGCCGTTAAGATAAGGTATTTCTCTAGCAGTTATATATGCTAGCTTTTTTAAGTGTCTGTTTCTAGCTTTTGTGCTACTTGCACCCACTAATGTTGGCAAATTGATGTTTTTTATAATGTTGTTTCTTGACATCTCCATTTGAACCTATTTCACATTTTACAAGACTTTTTGTGTCAATGAAAACCCTTAGACAGAAAAAAACAAACACATCCCCAGAACACCCCATTACATATTAACTTAAACAGACAAAAATTCTGAACATCTTCAAATAATGAAGTTTAACCCTCCTGATAGGAACAGATGTCCCAAACTTACAGCCGCACACGCAGGTATAACATAATCTAACATTAAGGTTATCCATGCTAAGATGCATGTTTCAGCCTGTGCTTCTACTTACACTAATCCACTGTCTGCTCTTGTATTATCTTCATTCCCTTTTCACATGTAATAAACAACTTGTATACTTTCAGAAAACATTAACCTTTAGCCTTAAAAAACTGTTTCTGCTTTTCTTGCTTCCCCTATATTGTCTTCATGGAAACACAAGTTCCAAATGTACAGCTCTGAAAACCTCTCCACTCACATTGAACATTTATTTGCCAAAGGAAACCTTTTTATTACATTTAGTGTAGTTTTATTTACTTGCTTACCCAAAAAAATTGTATTAAATTAAGCCAAATGCGTTACTCTGATGTAAGAGAGAACATATTAGTTCTACATAAATTATAATCTGTGCACTTTTATACCCCATCCCCATTTCAATAAGTAAAGATTACAGCATATTAACTTAAACATGCTTTTTTGTCCAGCCTTTCTTCTCTTTTCCAGTGTAATGCCTACATTCTTTAAACTAAAAAAGCACTTGGTTACTTTATCACATGTAACAATAACTGGACAAACTATTTTACTATATAGCATGCAGTTTATGTCATGAATTGTCCCATGCAATACTGTTAAGAACAATAATTGTTTTCTTTACAGTTACCTTTTTCCTGCTTCTCTTCTGTGTCCTTCTAAACATTTATGACATGAAGTGGGGCATACGCATTTCAGTCCACCACAAAATTAACAAAGTCAACGAAAGACCAATATTTACACTTTTTCTGGTAAGGCCATATTTCACAAATGTGATTGATGCTTTATAGTCTCACATTTATTCACTAATTTCAGTATTGCTGGTCATCTTTTTATCTCCATCTCCTAACCCAGATTCCATTTGAAGTCTAGGGTGTTCCCAATTCTTCTAGTCAGCGCCTGTTTTAAATTTTTTTTTTTGTTTTTCAAGCATTTTCCTTTGAAACGTTGGGAAATATTTCACTAGCAATTTTTCTCTATAAGCTTTAATCTCAGAATCTCCTTGTTTGATGATTTGCTTTTTGTTGCACAGACTTTTGTATTTCCTCTTTAGCCAGTACTACATCAAAAAATTAATTTGATCCTCCAGGAAAACTATTCTGAAGACAGATGGGTACAGCAGCTTGAATGTTACACCTCCTTGTCAACATTCCCTGCTTACTAGGATAAATTTCCTTCTCTGCTGCCAGGTGTAAAGTGAATAATCATTTTCTACAAACACTCTACTGTTTATGATTTTTTAATATTTTCCCTTTTGCCACAGTTTTGTCAGGATCAAGTCTTTCTAATGGTATGACTGTACTTACTCATACCAGTCTTTGCTGCTTTGTCACTACCAGGTTTGAAGCATGCACATGATGTGCCCTTTCAGTTAACATATGTTGCTGTGCAGTACCAGCCCGGCTGTTTATTTGAGCTTTCCTAAAATTAATATAATGTACAGAAGAAAATCTCAGGTTTTCACTGCATGCTGTGTCCCTTTAACTCTACCATTTTTTGAAACAGCTGTTCTTGTGCAGACTCATACTTGGCCAACCTTTTCTTCATTTCAACCTCTGATTTTTTTTTTTTTAGTTTTTAGTTTTATCAATTCATTTGAATAACTGTTTAAAGCTTCTTCCATTTTTTCCCAGACTTTTGTTATTTGAGACTATATACACCTTCAATGTTCTGTTTAATCAACACTGAGCACATTTGATTTATCTTTTCCTCTAGATAATTGGAAGCCATGTCTTGCACCAAAGCTGGAGCTTGAACTGTTGTTTGATCAACAGCTGTATGATTCTTCCCAGTCAATGTTTTCTCTTCAGCTTTTCTAGCTGACCTTCTTTCAGGTTCTCTAAATGTCTTTGCTGACATCCAGGCAGTTTACTTTACTACCCAGGAGCTGAATTTCCAAAAACTTGCAGAGTTTCTGTCTGTTATCCTAGTTTCTTTTTTCACTCTGGGAGAGCTGAAATCGAGCTTTTGTTCAATGTGCAGCCATCTTAGAAGTCCCTTATATCAAAAACATTTTTATACAAATGGCATTAAGAACAAGAATTCTTTTACTTGCAGTACTTTTTTCTTGTGGTGTCCTTCTAAACATTGACATAAAGTGGGGGCATTTGCTTTACAGTCCACCCAAAAGTTTGGCAAAGTTAACAAACGTCCAGTCATTTTTCACCACTTTTTCTTACAAAGCCATATTTCAGAAATGTGTGTGATGCTTTATAATCTCACATTAATTCACTAATTTCAGTGTTGGTGGTGGTCTTTCTCTTCATTTCCATCTCCTAACACTACACTCTGGTTCAAGTTCAAGGTACTCCCAAGTCTTCTTGTCCACGCCTGTGCTTTTTTCTCTCTCTCAAGTATTTTATTTTGGAACATTGAAAAAGGTATAACTGGCAAAGTTTTTCTAAGCTTTATAGTCAGAAGAATGAGAAGCAAAGCCCCCTTCTGTTTGATGGCTCACTTTTTGTTGGATAAACTTTTGTATTTCCTCCTTAGCCTGTTCTGCATGAAAAACATCTCTGATTATCCAGGAAAAATATTCTGAAGACTGTTGGATACTGCAACTTAAATCTTGACACCTGCCTCCTGACATTCCTTAATTGCTAGGGTAAATTTACTTCTCTTCTGCCTGGTGTACAGTTAATAATCATTTCCCACAAACACTCTACTATCTCCAATTTTTAATTTGTTGCTCTTCTGCCATAGTTTTGTCAGGATCAACTTTTTCTACTGGTATGGTTGCATCTTTACTATTAGAGATCTTGGTTACTTTCTAATGGCCAGGGTTGAAGCATACATTTGATGTATCCTTTCAATTAACAAATCCTGCTGTGGAATACCAGTCCAGTTACTTATTTGTGCTTTCATAAAATGAATAAAGTCTGTTCTTTCCAGTTTCTCTGTTATATCAGAAAAAATCAAGTTCTCTCTTTGTTCACGTTTTCTCTGTGTGCCCTGTCTTCTAGCTCTACTATTTATTGAAACTGCTGTTCTTGAGAAGTCTCATACTCGGACAGCCTTTTCTTCATTTCGGCCTCTGATTTTTGCAGTTTTATCAGTTCATCTGAATAGCTAGTTAAATCTTCTAATTTTTCCAGCATTTTGTTATTTGAGTTGATGTACTCCTTCAGTGTTTATTTTATTTAGTCCCGAGTACTTTTGATTTATATTTTCTGTAAATTACTGGAAGCTGTCTCTTGTACCAAAGCTGGAGCTTGAACTGCTTTTTGCTGAACAGCTGCAGGATTCTTACCAGTCAGTGTTTTCTCTTTACTTTTTCTGGTTGATTTTCTTTCACATTCTCTAAATTTCTTCTTTGCAGGCAGTGTAATTACTGGCCAGTAACTGAATTTTACTTAAATTAGCAAAATTACTCTATCTTATTTATCACTTTCATTTTTCATACTGGGGGAGCTTGAAGTTAACCTATTGGTCAGTATACAGCCATCTTAGAAGTCTCCAAGTACAAGGCATTTTGAAAGAAAAAACAGATTCTGATTGTTAGAAAATATTTAGTCATTAGGACTTATCACAGTGGGTAGCCTAATAGATCTACTTGTTTTGCATGGCATATCCTAGTTTATGCCGTGACAGGAACAGGAAGAAACTCCAATATTATTTCCATATACATGCTGTCTGAGACACCTTCCTTTTACAGGTGCCTTCTATACTGCTTAGAGCTTATTTCCAATTTCTCCTTAGATGCACTTTGACATGTAGCTGCAATCCACAGGCATCTGCTCTGGTAGTCATAAGGAATAGCTATATTTTCTGTCAGCTTGTGTTAACATCTGAAAGGTTTCCTTCCTATCACCTGAAACCTATTTGAAATCCCATGTCAGAAAGTGTGTCTTCTCCTTGTGGGTCTCATGAAACTTTTGAGAGAGTTCCTTCCTGGACATTTGTGAGCATCATCCTTAAGCAACACTGTTTTTGTTTCAGTGGTGGAAGCCATTTGTGCCAGGACAGCATAAGATCTGCAGCAAGCTCATCTTATCTACAATTTCAGCCTTATTGTAGTCAGTGTGGCCTAACTACTCCATCATTTTTGGAAACTGTAGGACAGTGGTGGTAGTCTGTACAGAAACTAAAAACAAAACCCTTTGCATGTTTGGTTGTCTACACCCTCAGCACTATACCCTCCAAAACATCTCCAGGAAGATTGCTGCTTTTCATCCTTTACATTGCACAGCTTATTTCATTTTGGTTTCTTAACTACTGAGCTAATGTTGAAGCTGTCATTACTGGGTTTCCAAATGGTTTACCATCATTATTGCTCCACTTCTGTTTTTTTTTTCTTGGAAGCTCCTGTGCTGATGGGAACACATACACTAAACTGATGTGTACCATTATTTCATGCATCACAGTATGAGAGAGAGAGCTTCTGAGCCTTCAGCCCTCTAGTTCATTTATGCCACCTATACAGTTTTGAGTTTGATCCAGACAACCATCATGGAAAATGTCACTTGTTCAGTTCCTAAAATACCAACGTCTTCTAAAGAGTTCATGTGACCCCAAGATAATGAGCTAAGACTTGTACCTGCACTCTCTGTACTATATGGGAAGAACAAAGTGTGAAGCAGTTTCATAAGTGCCAGTGTTTCAACCCAATCACCTGTAGATAAAGCAAAAATTTCTTCCACCTTTATCTCTCATCTTGAAGAATGGTGGTGGTTGAATGTGTCTGTTGTGCCGGCTGGTAAGATTGCCTCACATGAAACCTCAAACATTTGCCAGAGCACCATCAGAAGGCTAAAGAAGCGGCAGGCAGGCAACAGTTTGCACCCTTTTGTAGGCAAGTCCATTTTAACTGCCTTCTGGGTCTCAGTTGTTCCATTCTCATCCTGACTAGCGTAGGCTTAGGTTTGTACTCCTTTGTCTATGGGACAGCACCATCTTTGGGATGTATCTTCTGACACAGGCACTGCCCACCCCCAGGCTGATTAGTTGGCACATGCCCACATTATTGTACATCACAAGGCATGGCTCCTTGATTCATGACCTTAGCTTGGTCGTATCTGTTATCACCAAGGTCTCCCAGGTCCTCCCACAACATGTCTGTTCTAGTCGTGGACTTCCTACAGTTCGAGGTCTGATGAGACCTATCCTCGTGGGTGTTAGTGCACCCTTATAAAGCATGGCCTTGTGTCGGCAATGGACCAGTTGCAGGCTTGTGAGATATTCATGCAAGCGCTTGCTGCTGCTGTTGGCCATTCACATCCATAAGCACTGCTACTCAGTTGCCTGACAAGGCCCAGGCACATTATTTTTTCATGGGTATGCCAATCCTGACTCTCAGGATGGGAGTGGAGTCTCTTCTGTGGACCATGTCAGAAGTCAGAGGATCTGAAAGCCGTTATCTCTGAGACAGATAAAGAATGAGATATTTGTGTCTGTACAGTTTCTCATTGAATAGATAGCTCCTCTTTCAGAGAAGCCATAGGGCTCTTGAAGGCCACCATAGCTGGTCCTGTGTTCCCATTTCTCTATGTTACTCTTTATTGTAATGCTTAAATTAGTATTTGTGAAGAAGTAGGAGGAGGAGAAGGAGCTGTGGGTAATCACTGTATGGAACTGGTTATTAAACACTCTACAGACTGCCTAGAAGCACGAGTGTTTTCTTCCTACAGCTGTAAAGAAAGTGGATACCCTGTATTCCTGTGATTGAATGGTGTAAGATGCTGACCTGGCAGTGTAAAACAGACTCCTAAGTTATTTACCTGTCCCAACACAGAACCCAGAGACAACTGCATTTTGTTACTATGCCACCAGACAGGGAGTCTGTCATTAAACGGCATGGGAAAGAAAGCCACATTGAGACTTAGATACCTCAGATATTTGTCTTTCCTGTCCAAGTCCCATTTATTTACAAATGGATCAGGTACTTTAAAAGCGTTCAGCCCTCCTTGATTGAGGGCTGAAGGAGGAGTTGGTCAGGACTCCTGCCTATTGTAAACATAGTCTGCTACTGACATGGCTTGTTGTAATTTTGACTGTGATGTCTATGTCTAAGGCAGCAGGCTCAATGCTGCGCTTGTGCAGGATGACTTACCTGAAGTTCTCATCTCTCCAGGAGTGAAAGCAGGTCATTCTATATGCCTGTTTCTTGTGGGGAGATTCACTGTAGGCAGCTTCTACAGGATTTGGTTAATGACCTGCTAAAGAGGAAGCACCATAATGGATGTCCTTTACAACTCCCCATTTTGCCTTCCAACAAGAAAATGAAGAAGTCCCCTCACAGAATGAGCAGTGCTGTTCTCTCCAGCATTATTGGACAAGTTCAGAATGAAGACTCCACTGGCCCAGCAGTTGCACTCATCTAGGGTTGTCCAGTGATGGATGGTTCTTTGCCTTGGCTTACTCGACCATTACTAAGGACAAGTGGATTCTATACATCATGTTCAGCTTTGTCTTGGAGATCTTAGTTCCTCTGAATGGGCTTTACTCAGAGACTAAGCCTTCTCAATAGAGCTCTTGCGATAGGCTAAGACTATAATCCTCAGAGGAATATGGTAAGTGTCTGAATCACTTTTAAGAATAGAACAGACAGTTACTCTCCTTTGAAATAAGGGCAGGAGGTCTAAACTCGCATTTGTTTGGTTCTGGAAAGGACAAAAGGCTTCTGTGCCATTCAGAACCTTAGCAACTACTTCAAGTGCAACTGTTGCATCATGACTCTCCCGCAGGTTATTCCATTGTTGCCGAGGAGTTGGTGGACATGGTGAATGCAGTTCTGACACAGCAATGTGTTTGTGTCTTTGTCTGCTGCGGGAGGCTCCTTTGATCTTCTCGAGTTGGACATAGTTTTCACTGCTTTATGTGGCCAGTTGGTCTTTCCTCTGCTTCTAGACTTTTTATCACAGTGCTGGCTACTGGGGTAGAGGTCTAAGTGGTGGATGAACTGTGTGTATTCTACTCAAATGAGAACCAGGTAATGTTCCCAAGCAACATGAAAACTGTCATGACAGTTTTTTTAATTGCAAATCACTGTCATTTTTTTCTGAGCTGTAAATAATTTTTTTTTTCTAAAATAATATTTTCTAAATAATTTTTTTTCTGAGGTATAAATAACTTATTTTTATGCACGATATATATTGGATATTATTAGATGTATATTTATAGTATTCTAGTTAGATAATGTTTAGGGTTAGATAGCCATGTGTTTTTTCTTGTATCTATCTAGTTAACTCTTTTTACTTATCTACCTATGTATATGATTTTAGTTCTTGTAACAGACCTGATGAAGGCTTTATTGCATTAGTTAGCCGAAAGTGATTTTAGTTAAAAGTCAGTCTGTTTATGTGTATGTTATGCTTTTCTTAATACATGATTTGGAAATGTGGGTTACAAGTAGAGTGTTTTCCTTAACTAGGATTTAGTTTGACCTAATCAGTAGTGGTGTTTGGGGGTGGGTACTTGCTGTTCTAAAATATACTTCTTACAGCCATGTTTATTGTTTGCCTAGTGTAATGATTTAAAATTAAACCATGCATATATTTTACACACCTACTTTTAAGTGTATAAAAGCAAACATTGTAAAATACTTCTGATTTTTCTTACGAAGGATCGCTTGCATGTGATGAATAAAGGCTTGTTGCTTTGGAACACTACCTGGTTTTCATGATTGTTGGGAATTATTGTGACTGAGCTCATCAACAAAGTATTAAGACCACTAGTGTCTGTTTTCTTTATTTCTTCCTCAACACTCGTGATGGCGAGGTTGGAACTAGACAGATTCCTATGCTTGTTCATTTTTTATTTTTTTTTTACATTATTCTACTGAAATGACAGACTCCTGGTGACATCATCAAGGTGTTGTGTGCCACATGAAAACTGGGCAGTGGGCCAAGTATGCCATGCTTGTCAAATGAACACTTCATACCAAAAGAATTCCAATAATGTTTGCAAAGCTTTTAAAAATTCACAAATTGAAGTACGCAGAATTACATTAAAACTTATTTTGTTTACTCAGAAAAAAAAATTAGCTCTTCGGCACAACTGTCTTCCAGATTTCTTATTTAAGAAAGATGTGAAAAACACTAACCGATGAGAAAATGACACGTTTAAACCAGACATGAAACCAAAAACCTTATAGATATACTTGAAAAAATATTACAATAAATATTCAAATTCGTTATTCATTTTAGTTGAAAACAAACCCCTGGATTCTCTATGCCTTGCACGGCGTGCAAGATCAGTGCAGGAGCTCTGGCAGGCAATATGTCTGCCGTGCGATCCAGGAACAGCCTGCAGGGGCGTGCACAAGCGCTCCTGCACTAGTCTTGCACGGACTAAGCCCCTGTATGCAGATCTCCCTATTTGCAGGAGAAATCCTTGCAAATGATGTGATTTTGCGACCCAGGAAACTTGCAACCGGCTGTGCAGGACTAGTGCAATCTGCAGAAATGTACTCAGTTAGTAATAGAGTACATTTCTGCAAACTCCAAAACGGAGCTGTGACAGCTCCAAATAAAGACTGCATATCATGTAGTAAGCATGCCAATGGCCAAGTATAAGGCCATTGGCATTGAAACAGTGAAAAAAAATTTAAAAAAATCAACATTTATTTTTTTAGCCGATCTCGGCTGTTTAAGCGTAGGGCAGAGGAGCGCAAACGGGATGGGGGGATAACAAAATAAACCTAAATTAATCATTCTAACTAAAATCAGTATTCTGCCATGCAAGTCAATAGCAGGCAGAAGACAATATGGCCAGTGATTACTGGTTGCTAAGGGGGGAGGCTCAGTATGAGACATGTAACTGTGCATTAGCAGGCAATCTTATGCAAATGAGGGGAATGATAGTGAATCCCAGTTTTCCCCAGCATGTGAGTCAGGTCCCAACAGTGTAAGAGTAGAAATAGCTTGGTGCAAGCCTAGGAGTTAGATGACATCATGGGGGTGTGTGTCAGGCATACTGTAAGCGGATTGGAGCCCTGTGGCTTGGGTTTGCTCTAGGGGATGTGTCTGAATCTGCCTAGCACTCTTTATATGGCCTAAGCGGGTGTGTGCACCGCGCACCAGGTCTTAAAGTAAGAAAAAGAAGTTAAACCAGGAAGTAGCAGCACTGTGTACATTAGAGCACTGTGTTTTACATGGCACACCCCCTGGCTTAAACAGGAAGGCAATAGGAAGAGAAAACAGCAGTAGGAAGGTAATCAAGGAGAACTAGCATAGCTGGCAGGTGAAATGTATCAAAATCAGACAATTACACAGGCAGCAGACCAGCCCAGCCCAGAACACTACTATAAACTATGCAAAGACCTTCCCCTCTGGTTTTTCCCACACTCTACACCACCGGTGTAAACAAGTAGGAAACCTTTAACACTCACAACAGCAAATTGATAGGGGCTGCAATAGCTATCATACAACAACTTGTGGAAGAGGCTGAGGGTGGTGAGGATGTGAATGCTGTTCACCAACCTACATTGAGGAGACGGAGATAAGTGCACAGACCCAGGGTAACCTACCAGGGGCTATATGAGCTGGAGATTTTGGAACACTATAGAGTGGACAGGGACCTCCTACAGCAAATTGTTAAGCTGCGCCAGCCACGCCTGACACACACAACTAACAGAGGGGAACCCATCCCAGTGGATACCAAGGTATGTGTAGGCTTAAGAATGCTAGCTACAGATACCTTCCAAAGGCCAACCGGGGATATGATGGGGATCTCACAGGCATCGGCATCCAGGGTATTCCACCAGTTCCTGGATGCCATGTCAGCACATGTCGGTGAGCACGTATATTTCCTCTACACCTGTAAGGCGTTGGCCAGCAATATGCAACGGTTCCACAAAATAGCAGAATACCCTGAGGTAGTGGGTGCTATACTGCACACACATAAGCATCAAAGCACCACCTGGTGAGTGGGGTAGGGTCTACATCAACCGCAAGGGCTTCCTCTCCAACTGCCAGGTCGTATGCAATGCCCAGGGCATAATAATGAATGTGTGTGCTGGCTGCTTTGGACGCTGTCACGATTCCCACATCTGGCATCTGACACAGCTGTACCAGAGATTTGCCAATGGGGACATCCCTGACGGTCACCTAGTGGGGGATGCTGGATAGTCACTGGAGCCGTGGCTGATGACACTCACCCGAACACGAACTCCATAATGAGGCACACACACAGACCAGAATTATAGTAGAGCATGTGTTTGCGATGCTCAAGTCATGTTTCTGGTACCTGGAAACATCCGGTGGAGCCTTGCAGTACTGACCAGCTACATGTACCCAAATTGTCCTCGTATGTGCCATGCTGCACAATATGATCCTGCGGAAACAGCTGCAGCAGGAACAGCACGGGGCAAGGCCAAACAGCCCCCCCCCCCACCATTGCCAAGACCTGCACAGGCACAGAGTGACTCGGAGGAGGAACAACCTGAAGCTGACCCAGTAGGCAGAAGGAGGCATGCCCAGTATGCCCTGGCCTTGGCAAAGAGGCAAAGCATAGCACATACACTGACACAGGAGGGACCCAGGGAGTAACCCCTGTCTCTGACTCTCACATACAGTAAAAGGGATGCCAAACATTACACTACCTGTGCTCAACCATGTGTAGGGAGTGTACTATGTGTATCCGACATAGGCAGACCTGCAGCACCACCACCCTCAATACTGGGACACTCACAAGGTAAGTGACTCACACATGCCAGTCAGGGGGGTTCACATACCCAACAACTGTCACAGCCAGCAGTACAGGTGTAGACAAACACAAACAAAGGCTGTGCTATGGCCTTTGAATGATGCTTATGTGTAACCTCCCCCCCTGGCCTACACAGACAGACTACAGTAGGTCAGGCAGTGGAATGTCAGTTCTGAAGGGCAGGAAGTCTGAAACTAATATGTAGGTAAATAAAAGCCAAGATCTGTAGTACACTGGTATGCCTCTAGGCAGCATGATAGGTAAGACTACAGAATGACATGGAGTACCTGACATACCAGTACAGTCATAGCAAATGTGTACAAGTGTCAGGTGTGCCCACCCACCCATCCTACTTAGACATGTAGTAAGTCAGGTGTGCCCCCCCCAATCCTGTGTAGGCATGTAGAAATAGTCAGGTGTGCCCCTCCCATCCTACGTAGACGTAGTAACAGTCAGGTGTGCCCCCCCAATTCCTGTGTAGAAATGTAGTGACAGGTGTGCCCTCCCCTAATCCTGTGTAGAAATGTAGTAACAGTCAGGTGTGCCCTCCCCCAATCCTGTGTAGAAATGTAGTGACAGGTGTGCCCTCCCCTAATCCTATGTAGAAATGTACTAACAGTCAATGCCAAGTGATCGACGGATACCCTGCAGAAACAGTATGCTACCTGTAGGTGTACAACACATAGGTCAGCACTGCAGTGCAGACTACCTGGATTTGATCCACACATTCAATACAGATGGACATACTGGGCATCCTTACACACTTAGAGAAATGAAGGCAATGTCAGTCAACAACACACTGAAAGGTCATACTGGACATGCTCACACACTTACACACTCAGTATGCACCACACATGCTTTGCAAACACAGTGGACAAGAATACAGACATATCTCTAAGGACAACACATTATAATAAGCCAAAGGTAGATGTACATAGATGTGTGGAAGAGGGTGACTGTGACAAGGAGCCATCCAGGCCTGTCCCACCCAGCACACAGCCAAAGAGCCACATCCACATGAAGTCCAACTGTCACTCACTATAGATACTATATCTCTAAGGACAACACATTATAATAAGCCAAAGGTAGATGTACATAGATGTGTGGAAGAGGGTGACTGTGACAAGGAGCCATCCAGGCCTGTCCCACCCAGCACACAGCCAAAGAGCCACATCCACATGAGGTCCAACTGTCACTCACTATAGATACTAGCCACCGGTATCTGTCAGCAGTACAGACTATGTGGTGCACGCGCTAGCTGTGCAACATGACTATACAAGGAAGTAGTCATCTAGCATCTGTATACATGTACCTGTGAAATATGACCCTGTGTGTGGCTGCATGTGGTGTGTCAACCTCTAGATGAATGGGTTATGGCCCATGCACACACATTCTGCCCTCCCCATAGCCCTAATATGACAAGGCTAATGAGGTCATCCACTGTGAAATACACCTTTGGGAGAGTTGTAGCCCAGTAAGCTGGCAAGTGTGTGTGTGTGTGTTTGTGTGTGTGTGTGTGTGTGTGTGTGTGTGTGTGTGTGTGTGTGTGTGTGTGTGTGTGTGTGTGTGTGTGTAGAAAGCAATGCTGTTTTAGGGTAGTCACACTCCCTACACTTCAAATGCCCAACTTTGGCAAGGCTGCTGATGTCATCCACCTAGAAATACACCTCTGGGAAGGTTGTAGCCCAGTAATCTCTGTAGCTCATCTTATAACTGTGTACTGCTGCAGTGTGATAAATTAGGTAGGAGTTCTAATCCCAGACTTAGCAAGTGTGTGTGTGTCTGTGTCTGTGTAGAGAGCAATGATTTTTAGGGTAGTCATACTCCCTGCACTTCAAATGCTCAACTTTGGCAAGGCTGCTGATGTCATCCACCTAGAAATACACCTCTGGGAAGGTTGTAGCCCAGTAATCTCCATAGCACTTCCTATAACTGTATACTGCTGTAGTGTGATACATTAGTTAGGTAGACATTCTAATCCCAAACTTGGCAAGTGTGTGTGTTTGTCTGACTCTGTGTAGGGAGCAATGCATTTTAGCCTAGCCATACTCCCTACAATTCAAATGCCCTACTTTGGCAATCCTGCTGATATCATTCATTGTGAAATACACCTTTGGGGAAGGAGTTCTCCAGTAATCCCCATGGTGTGTCCTATAACAGCTCCATACTGTAGTGTGATATAGACCTATGTAAGGGGTTCTATGCCCACACATGGTTGTGGATGTTTTGTGTGTGTTTCAATGTCTGTGTAGTGAGCAGTGCATTTTAGCCTAGCCATACTCCCTACAATTCAACTGCCCTACTTTGGCAATCCTGCTGATGTCATCCAGTGTGAAATGCACCTTTGGGGAAGGTGTACTCCAGTAATTTCAGTAGTGCGTACTATAACTGCATAGTCCTGTAGTGTAATAAACTAATTAGGTAGGAGTTCTAATCCCAGCATGACAGGTGTGTGTGTGTGTGTGTGTGTGTGTGTGTGTGTGTGTGTGTGTGTGTGTGTGTGTGTGTTTGTTTGTAACTCATATCCTGTGTGGAGGTGGTTGTGAGTGTATAACAACTGGGCCCAATGTGGAGTGGGTTTTGCAAATTTCTTATATAGTGGCCCTAGTATATATCACAATGTCCACCATACAGGGATAACAGGTGTGAAATAGCCGAGAGGCTGGGGTGCAGATCCATACCCATACATGTGACACCAAGGCCAGGCAAACACAGTTAGCAACACCAGTATTACCCAGCGAACACTTTCAACCCATGTCTCATACACACACACAAACATATATACACACACACACACACACACACACACACACACACACTTGCCTAGGCAATAACCAATATGTTGGTAGTACACTGCATATTGCCCACTGATAGTAACTCTGGAGTGATTGCAGTGAGCTACAGAGGGCATGGCACCCTGTCCATCTGTCCAATAGGCACATACATGCAGACAGTGCACCTTCCTCATGTTCCCCACTGGACACCTGCAACACCTGTGGTGCCATCAAATGTGACCCACAAAGGACATACCATGCCTGAAAACATGCCCTGTATAGACAGATGCCGCTGACACCAGGGAATGCTGTTAGCATGCTATTAATGTAGGTGCAGGGTAAACCTGCTGTCCATTACCTGTTCCTGCCACAGGAGGCCAAGACTGGCACGGTAATCTGTGTACACAACATGGGCCAGACACCCCAGGTACAGTTCCACATGTCACTGTACATGCATGTGGGAGGTGTGCACATCCCAGACACTGTCCGTGTCCTGGACTAAGGAACACATACAAGGCAAGCGATTCACAGCATTGGCCACACACAGTAGTCACCCAGGTGACTGGATGGTGGATACAGTACTCACCTGTGTGGGTAAATCCAGAAACTACACCCATTAGCCACAATGCAGACCATTGACATGTGGCCTGATGCCAAGGTATACCCATCACCTAGCCTTGTATAGCCGTTTGGCACAATCGACAACCACACGCCTGTGAAGAAATGCACCCATGCATGTCAGTACTAGCAGTGTGTGTGTGTGTGTGTGTGTGTGTGTGTGTGTGTGTGTGTGTTGTATGATGCGTATGATCACATTCACACTCACTACAACCCCCATTGGCATACTGAAGCATGCTGTCTGATGTCAGACACCTCCCCATACCCTTTGCCCATATAACCTCCGTATGACCCCTGTGGTGCATGTGATACCTGCACAGTAATGTATTGTGGCAATCTCGCTAGTGCTGAGTTGTATTCCTGGCCCTGCCAAGTGTGTCAATGTATGTGCGTTTCTGTGAGAGTGTGGCTGTGTTATCACTGGCACCTGTTCATGTGGACAGGTACTTGTACTACATCTACTGTATAGCTACCATATCCCTGTTGCAGACGTCACTCACCATCACATATACATTCTGAGGGCTCCTCACCAAGTAACCTATGTGGTGCATCCGATTACTGCATGGAAATGTGATAGCACTACATAATTGTCAGGGGTTTGATACCCTGTGCTGGTAGGTGTGTGACACAAACATGCTTAGGTTTTACTTTCCCACCCCTCCCTCACTTGACTTTGACTCTGTCTGCCTCTCTCACTTCCTCTCTGGTAAATGTGGAGACCTACACCTGCTTTGCTTACCTGCTGTACTGCATGATATGTTACCAATACCAGCATGACATCATGCAGGTGGGATGTAGTACTGTTAACATCTTGCGCCCATGTTGTGTCAGGTCCTGGTTATGGGATCTGCAACACTTGGTATTGTATTGCAGGGCGGACATGTTAGGATGTGGGGGGTATACCTATTCATACAGGACATATATTGTTTGGGGCTTCTCAACTGCATTAATGGTGCATGTTGACATATATGTTTTAATCTCCCATTGATATCTTCACATGTATGTCCATATATAGCTATATAGATATATATATCTGCTTACATATATATAGCTATGTCCATATATACCTACATAGATTTATATCTGCTTACATATATGTAGCTTACTGTGTATATGTTGACATATAGGTGTAGACATATATATGTGTTGATGTAGCCATTTGCATGTATATATGTTCAGACATATATATATATATATATATATCTACATATATATATATATATATATATATATATATATACATATATATATGTTTTATCTGTTTAGATATTAATGTATTTACACACACACACACACACACACACACACACACACACACACACACACACACACACACACATTTAAATGGTGTAATACATTCTCTCTACTGTTTAATGTCTGGGCTGGATGATATGTTTGAGAAAACATCAGGCTTATGTATGTCTGGCATGGCGTAGTGGTAAATAACTTTGTCTATGGTGTGCAGGGTCCTGGGTTCGAGTCTTGCAGAGGCTGTTTATTTTGTTGCTGAGCAGAACATGGGCCGTTGGATACAGTGTGATTAAGGGACTTTAAAGCAGTTGTAAGCGGGTTTGCGTGGAGGTAAGCACTGCTAACTTCCGATTACAGTTTCTTATACTCAGCTTCTGTATTGCTTAACCTGTGTAGACATTGCTTACCCCCATGCAAACAGGCTTAAACCCGCTTACTGCTGCTTAAAAGTGCTTACTCCCGCTTACCCTCGTGCTAATTTCTTTAAAAGAAAAGAGAATTGATAGGAAAGTGATGAAAAAGGGGCACAAACTGGGAAAGACAGTATGGAAAATAGCTAGGGATGTGCAGGAAGGGTGTAGGGAAGGTCCGTAGCTGCCCATTCCTTCCCAGCTGTGCATATACACTGAATTTGAAGGTAGGTTTGGACACTCAACCCCCTGGGAGAGGGGTGAGGTCAACAGTAATAAGTTGTGATGCCAATTAGACCAGATTACATGTGTCCAGTGGACATGTGTGCGAAATGGACAGCTATGTATGGGGCGGGACTATTTTGTGGGAACAGATTGCCCTTTTTTTTTTTTTTTTTTAGCTGAGAGTGGGATGTTGGGGAGGGGTAGTAGGTATATTTGGGAAAGTAGGTTGGGTAGGTTAACAGACAAGACAAACAAGATGCATATAAGGGCGGTATATGATGTGGGGGGTAAACACCTTGATGCGGAGGGGTGTTGGGATATCAGAAGCCCACAAGCCCCCTAGTAGTCACAGTGGGACTGAGGTCCCCACCCATGGGCAGTCACCACTGCACCTTCACAGCCCCAAAGGTGGCTGTGCTGGGGGCTGAGTCGCAGAGCCAGGCTGACTCTCTAATCACGACACATGGCCCTCGAGCTGGCGTAGAAGATCACCAAATTGCTCATTGATCGCTCTACGCACCACGACCCCGAACTGGAGACTGGTGACAGGTGCCTGTCTGTGCATACTCCCGGGGGGGGGTCGAGCCCCATCCCCTGAGGCAGTTCCACCCAAAGGTGGTGCAAGACCAACGGACAGTGAGGTCCCGGGTTGGGCCCCAGACATGTTAGTGCCCGGTGCCACGGCCAGCTGAGATGAGACAGGTGAGTCCGCTGGGACCAGCCTTCTCAAGCGTGCTATAGTGTTTACATTTCATCATCATTTGTGGGTTAGTAGTAGTCAACACATTCCAGGGTTAGGTATAACAACATGCATAGATATTCCCATTAACCCAGACACCAGATATGGAACAGTTGCATAGCAAACAGAATACATGCATATATGGGGCCACAGTGGTAATAAGAACAGCATGCAGGTACATTGATGGTACCTTGCCACCAATGTTGGAATAATTCAGTATAGCACATGCATGGGAACCATTAAAATTTTATCAAACAATTGGACATTATTAGAACATAGGTGTCATTACATACCGGTTAGGGTGGGTATGTTGATTATTGTTGGAGATATGGTGGGGGGAGAGAAAGATGTAAATTAACAGCTAGTATATTCCTGTAGTCCGCATTACTTTCCTAGTCAGTGCTGTTATCTGTACCTTACAAGTCTTACTACACTATCCTATAGCCTTAGTTTGGACAGTGATGTGGCTGCCATCATCATTACACATGATCCGGTGTTACCTGCAGTATGCACCTCTTACCTGGTATACCTGTGGAGGGAATGTTTGTTAACACTAACTGTTTGTACATATACTCCCGGATTCAGGGTTAATGTTTTGCACTATGCTATCCAGCTCTTCCTGCACATACTCTGGCCATGTATTGACCACATGCTGATGTGCCTGGACAGATCTAGAATATTGCCCTCTTCCACCTTTAGTGACCTGACACACACATGTACATGCTTTCCTACACAGTTTTATTATGTAGCAAAGTGTGGGTGACAGTGACCAGTGATACTTTGTTATTCAGAGAAACTGCAACACTCACAATTCCCTACAATACCAGAGTGAACAGTATCAGTACAGGTTATAATGGTCTGTATTTCACAGCACAGTGTTTGCATCCAACCTACCTGTGGGAGCAATGTTTGTTAGCACTACCTGACTGTTGCCACACAAAGTTCCAGATTACACATTAGTATCATGCACATACATCTCAGTCTGTTACTGTACACCCCCTGGTCACAGCTTGACAACATGGAAGTGTAGATAGGACATACTTGACATATTACACTCCTAACAGTTTCAGGGGTTGCTACAGTGACAGGTGTGTTCTCATTGCCAATCACTTGTATTCCCTGTTTGCTGGCTAAACATCTGGGATCATCCCACAGACTTATTAGGGGGACAGGCAGCAGAAATGGGCACATATACTGGACATACTGGCGTCATCTGTACAGTTGTGGAGTATGAATCTGTATGCAGCCTAATTCCACTCCCAGGATTCAGACCATGGCTGTGAATGCTACAACTTAAAACACTGTCCATCACAGTTGTGCCTGCTATATAGATATTGATGTATATCTCCTGTCTGCTTTCTGTCTTATTAATCCCCTGTGCTTTTGCATTCTGACCTTGTATTACAACACTCATACAGATTTCCTAGACAGTTTTATGTTGTAGGACAGTGTGGGTGACAGTGATGTGTAATACCTCATTATTTAGAGCAACTGCATATCCTTCTTGTATTTCTGGGCACAGGGTTGGTATCTGACAGACCTGTGGAAGGAATGTTTATTAGCACTACCTGAATGTTCCCACTCACAGTACCAGATTCCACATTACTATTATGCACATACATCTCACTCTGTTACTGTACACACTCTGACCACAGCTTGACAAGTTGGGGTGTAAATGGGAAATATGTGGCTTCTTAGTCACATAAGGTTTTGGGGAGTTGCTAGTGTGCCAGCTTTGTTCTCATAGCTGTGTGTCAATCAGTTGTATTTCCTATTTGCTGCCTATACGTCTGGGATCATCCCACTGATTTCCCCGGGGGACAGGTTGATAGGCAACATATATGGGCCACTTTAATAGACATTCTGGACATATCTGTACAGTTGTGGGGAATGATTCTATATGCAGACTACTACCACTGTCCGGATTCAAACCGTGGCTGTGTGTGCTAAAACAACAACAGTTCACAGCCCAGTTGCATGTGCTGTTCAGTTTTTGTTGTCTGCATTTTCCCTGTTTACTGTCTGTGTCTCTCAGTTGTACTAAATGGCCTCTGGGGATTACACCTGTCATATACAGGCATTCCGACACATTCAATTTATGGGGGCACAGTGTGGGTAACCATGCTTAATACTACAGTACTATTACATGATTGCATATCTACATTACGGTATGATACCAGGATATACACATGCAATCCAGCAGTTAGACCTGTTTTGTCAGGCTGTTACACTTTTATTAACTTACAAACAATATGAGACTCTTACTGCCATATTCTGTAGTGTATGCAGTGCTTGCCTTGAACAATACAGGTTTTATACTAGCAATTAATTTACTACTACTTTTATTTTTATTTCCTATGACAGTAAATGCATGAGTATTGTTGCATCCTCGCCAGGCGACTGATGTGGGCCTCATGGTTCATGGCCCGCTCCATTGCAGCTGTGGGTGACATAAGAGGAATATTTAGCCCTACCTATCCATGATATACCTGAGCTGGCAATTGTTACACACATACTGGGGTGATACTTACACACATCTGGAACATCCCCTGATGCTCTAGCGTCTTGGAGTCACTCCTCCAGGAGGTCCCCCTTACGCTGCTTCAGGGTGGCATAGTGGTACCTGACCTGCTCACCAGTTCAGGGTATGCCAGTGGCACTGGTGAGGTCACTGGTGAGACGGTCCCAGGCCTCTGCCTTATATTGGGAGCCCTAGTACTGGCCCTGCAGCAGTATCTGAGCATGGTATTCAACTAGGAGTCCTGCCATGACCTTGGACTCCTGGATGCACAAGTGCTGCATCGAGAAGTGCACACCTTCTCCCCTTACTGCCATAGTGCCTGCAAGGGGAAGCTACAACCAGTTATGAGATGTATTCCTGCCTCTTGGGTTTAAGTAGAGCCGATTTCCCTCACTTTACCATGATTGGCTGGTTTTGAAAAGGCTAAGCTATGGGCAAACCTGCTTACCTAGGGTTGGCATTGTTTAAAGGGGTATACCACTGGACACATTGTGTTAGTTGGTCTACACATTGCTTACACCTCCAAAGCTGGCCTGTGCAATGCTTAGAGTTGCTTACATTAGGCTTTGCATTATATTTCCTATTGGGCATTGATTTCTTATTCATTGCATCTTGTTTATCTGCCAGGTATCCACGATTAATGTGTATGTACACTCTATGGGGTCCTTGTGTTTTATTGGGGACTTCAACACTCTATTATAATTACACCTAATTTCTGGGATTACTGCTGTACTCCAGTTCACATATTTATGTTACGTAGTGGGTTATGGAACATATAACTGTATACTGATTCCTTTCACAGGTTCAGTTTGGTTTTACTATGGTGAGGACTTGTTTGCTGATACTTCATTCTTCTGTACTTCTGTGATGGCTTGGTGGATAACTACTGTGACTATAGTGTATGGAGTCCTGTGTTTGAGACCTGCATGGTTGTTTATTTTGTTGATGGCCAGAACAAGGGCCGTTGGATACAGAGTGATTAAGGCACTTTTGAGCATTTGTAAGGGGGTTTGCGTGACAGTAAGCACTGCTAACCTGCTGTTACATCTGCTTACAGTAAGTTAGCTTTACAATTGCTTAACCAGTGCAGGCATTGCTTACCGCCACGCAAACAGGCTTACGCCTGCTAAGTAGTACTTAAATATGCTTACTATTGCTTATTTGTGCTTAAACCTGCTTACTAGTGCCTTATTCATTATGACACTGACACCTCACATGTGCATTTACTTAAGTACTCCAGTTCATAAAAATAAGTTTAGTGGGTTATGCAACACAAATATAACTCATAACGTGCTTTGCCATGGAAAATGGAATCTGCTGCAGTGGGTCTCGAACCGGGAATGCCTGCTCATAAGGCGAATGCTCTGCCCACTACACTATTGCTATGCTGCTTCATTTGCATATATCTTCCTTGTTATCCTATTCAGCCATTTAAGCTACATTAACCGTAGCTAAACAATGGGCACACCCGCGCACCAACGGTTAGCTTTAATCGGATTTTTAAAAATAAAAATAAAAGGGTTTCTTCATTTTATTTATATGTACTGTTGCTGTTGTACACATGGGGGACTGTTGGTGGGGATATGCAGACACCTATGAGCGGTCTCGCTCATATCGTACCCCTTTCTGCTGTTCTGCATTGCAGGGGTGTGTATATTCTGAGGGCTCTGCTCTCATACACACCCCCTGCACTCTTACATGCTCCGTATAAGATTAGGAGCTCAGGCAGCGCTCCTCGTTGTTATGCATGGCGCGCTGCCGTCCTGCTCCTAAACGGTCACTTCCTGCATGGAAGATTAGTAAATCCGGGGGAAAATGTTTAATGAACAAGTATATGATCCTTCAACATGTAATAATATCTGCTGATTGTGTTGATGCAGATATATGCCTGGAAGCTTATTTAACAGAAAAAATCTTAAATCCTTTGGGTTAGAATCATAAATATGTCCAAACTGCTGAGCAAGATAGCTTGTCTCAGAATGGGTCCATATATGCTAAATGTGCTCTGAACTTCTGAGTATAACCTGCCTCTAAAGCTGCACACAAAATAAAATTTAACACACAAACACTTTAGGGCATATACTACACGTGCCTGATAACAACCTCCTAGTGGTCCTGCTTATCACTTCCCCTGGACTGGCTGGCTGATCTCCCCTGAAAGTCTTTGACCTGTTCCTCCTTTAGTAGCATGAGCAGGTGTCATGGATAGGGAGAAGGTGGTTCTCTGGAGTTCTTCCAAAGGAGTTACCATCTGCTGGTTGGCAGTGAGGAAGCATCTTCTTGGGTCATCTTCCTTTCTGCTTCTTTTATTCATCTTCCGCAGGGGAGCTGTGGAACAGGCCCAGACTCCATTAAGTAGTGGTTGCGGCGTAACTCCTTTTCATGAAATAAGGAGAGGACTGCCACTCCTGCTTGAACTAGGACCACTGCTTCCTAGTTACATAATTTTTTCAGGTATCTTTTGCTGTCTGTGCTGCCTGCCCAATCGTTTTGGCGGATCAGACTTGCCTGAGCACTGACCTTCAGTGTGAGGGTGGTCCAGTTTCTGAAAAAAGAGGGTGACCTTTGCTCATGCTCCGCCTCTCTTGGAGTGCTTTGGCTTCCTGTGTTGTAAATGAGTTGGGGCTGGTGGAAAGTCTTGAGTGAGCCATCCCCATTTGCAGACTCCTCAGGCTAGATAGTGGATTGTAAATTCTGTGGTGATTCCACTGAACCTGGAACTTGCCTTTCCTCCCACTGTGTTCTTCCTTGGAAGTTTGGCTCTTAGTGCCAGAGTGTGTGTGTGTCTGTGTGTGTGTGGGGGGGATTCTTTCTCCTCTTCTTAATTTAGAGTAGCATGTGGACTTCTGCAACGAGCACCATTTGGAGAGTCTGTTTTTGATTGTTTCTCATATGGCTCCATTAGGTGATTGTTTCATGGGTCCCTGGTGAAATCGGGAGGTCAGATATGCTTCATTCTCTAGTAGTTGCACTCCCATTCTCAGCTTGGAGTCACTGGCTTCAAGCTCAGCTTTCTTGTGCAGTTCTTGTTGCTGTGAATGAAACTGGACTTTCTGTGCTACCCTTCTGGTCTCTGTAAAAGGAATGCTGATCCTTAAGGGCCAAGGCAAGAATAAGTTTCTGAGTCTGGCAGCAGGTCTTGTTGGTTTTCTGGAAGATAATGGCCTTCCCTGCTTCCTGCCAGATGATTTGGTCACGTGGAAATATTTTTGGTGGATCTGTCAATCTTTGGGAGGTTTCTTTTTAACTACTACTTGTCTCTTGTTGACGTCACAGACTTTGTTTGGTCCTAGCTTCTATCGGTAGTGGAGGGAAGGATGTGAAGTCCTGTTACTTTGCTAGGGATCCTGTCCACCCCCACAGCGAGCCACTGTGAACGTGTGGGTGTGTGTGTATGTGTGAGAGAGAGAGAAAGGAGGTGTTCAATTTCCCTTTTGCTAGTTGGCTAAGAATATACAACTTCTTGGACCTCACCAACTTTTGCGTGAGGAAGCATTTTGTTTATGCTGTAGGGGTAACATCTCTTCATGTGGACAGTTATCTAAGTACTAAATCCTAGGCTGGCTTTCTGTGAGTACCCAGGAGGTGCTGGATGTCTCTTACTGTCGTTCATTTCTGATGGGTGCAGTATGTAGGCTGGCTATCAGGTGGTTAGGTATCTTCTTAGTGATGGCTGTTTCCATCCCCTAATCGGGATCCTTCAGTGTTAAGGGTATCAAACTCATTGTTCAGCAAACAACTGTGATACATCACATCTCTAATGGCCTGTATGCCTCATCTTATTCATGGACACATCCTGGAAAATCCAAGATAAATGTATAAGTCAAGCAGGTATAAAACTGTGTGTGTTGAATTGTAAATGTCATAAACAGCAGCATTAAGTAAAAACGCTTCTTTACAATAGTAGTGATCAATTCAAAGTAGTCAAAATAATGCATTTAATATATTATAATGGAGAAAGTACAGCCATATCTTTCTCTAAAATTTCCCAGTGCTTTTATGTTGGTACCATATAGTCTGTACTAGCCACATTTTTTTCTACCAGGCTTCATTTTTCATTGAATTTAGTTGCCCGCCTCTTATGTTAATCTGACCATATATCTAATTTCTCTCTACTTTCACTGGCTTATGTGAGTAATCACAAAATCATCATTTTTGAAATCCCACCCCTTCAATTATTTAAATTTATTGTCCATCCAACAGTATTTCATAGTACCAAAATACAAAAGTGACCACCCCTTTCAATCCATCTTGCTGTTTTAAAAATAGTAACTCTCCACTAAACCTTAACTTTTAAACAGGTAGAACTCAAGTTACCTACTTTCACATCTAACTTCTCTAGTGCACACTGCAGAGTGCATTCTTTTCAATCTTACCTTTAAGCATCCCTGTGACTAGCACTTTCTCTAATACCTGCTGGAAAGCACTAGGAAGCCTTAAACTCATACAAACACTGAACTCTCCTTGTTAACAAGGAGAAATTAATAGTAGGTACTAAACAGCCTATAATTGCAAAGTACCTTGCTAAGGAAACAGCTCCTATACTTTACAAAGAAAAAAAGCCCCAAACCAAGCATGTCCAAGGGTCAGCTTCCGGTGATTTCTCCTGTCCACCTGGTGAATCTGGGCATAGTGGGGCAATGCAGCAATTGCCTCATGTACACAGACAACCCTCTCCTCCTACCACCCAACACTACAACCTGTGAGAGATGCACTTACATAGCCAAAATGGAAGCAAAGCTCTCTCCACCCAAGATTGTGCTAAACAGTCAAGAGGAGAAGGTTAACACCCACACTACATCTCAAGCAACACATAGCCCTTTTAAACCCGCACCACCAACACCCACATATAGCAACACTAAATCCACATATGCAGAGGTCCTTAACTGTAACCTGCCCAAGCAACAAAGACCTCTGAAGCTGAAATGCAAACAAACACCAATCACAACCAATGTGTCACATAGTTCACAACACCAGTGTGCCACCCAGCAACAGCCCCTAAGGCAAGACAATGTACCTAACACTTTAGTCATAGGTGACTCTATAGTCCGGCACACTGATGTCCCTCTCACCAGGTTGAATAAGGAGAAAATTACAGTCAGCTGCCTGTCGGGTGCCAGGATCCGCCACATAACGCATGCACTCAAGTCACTCCACAACAAGTACAAATATGACTCTGTCATTGTCCGTGTTGGAGTGAATAACTTGAGACGTACCTCCCTGGACTACATGAAAAGAGACATGGAAGAGCTCTCGGATCATGTGGCCCAGGCAGGTATGACCCTAGCCCTGAGTAGCATCCTGCCTTCGCCCAGAATGATACCACAATATAAGGATAAAATGATTGACTTCAACAATTGGCTAAGCTTCTGGTGTCATTCAAAGGGGATTCAGTATCTGTCTGCCTGGGATGACATGACTGACAGACCACGATGCTTTGCCAGAGATGGTCTGCACCTGTCACCCCTGGGATTCAGGTTACTGGATAAGGCTCTTGCCACCCCTATAGTGCCTTTTTTAGGCAAACTTCAAAGGACAAAACCACCACCGTAACAGGTACAAGCATGCAAAATCTGAAGGTAATGCTACTCAATGCTAGAAGTCTAAACCTCAAAATGCACTCTCTCGAGGCACTCCTAAAAATGGAGAACATCGATATCTGTCCAGTAACTGAGACCTGGTTCAAGGCTCCAGAGAGCACCCCTGCAATACCAGGCTACAACTCTTACCACACTTTTCGGCCAGCAAACCAGGACCGAAACACTAAAGGTGGAGGAGTGTCAATATTCACCAAGGATATTCACACCACCAGGCTAGTTGGCCAACACAATGTGTCTGAAATTCTCCAAGTGCAACTAACACTAGGTAAGACTGCAATCCAAATTGTAGCTTGCTACAGATCCCCCACCATACCCCAAGATTCTCACTACACCTTTCTAAACATACTGGAAAATATTAAGATAGAACCAAACACCCTAATACTGGGTTATTTTAACTACCCTGCCATTAACTGGAAAAACTACTCATGTCCCAACACCTTTAAAGCTAACGGTTCTTGGAATTCATAAATTCCAATGCCCTGGATCAACTAATCCATAGTCCCACCAGGGCTCCAATATCCTAGACCTGGTCATTACCAACATGGGAAATCAATGCTCCATACCTATGGTCACCCCTCGTTAGTCAGGTCTGACCATAAGCTAATCACCCTTAACATCCACATCCCACCCCCACCCCCCTAGTAAAGAAACCACCATAAAAAAACTTCTCCAAAGCCAACTTCATGCTACTCAAGTCAGAAGTGACAAACTTCATAACACCCATGCAGACAGGAACTGAAAGTTCAACTGCTGAATCCTACACTAAGGCACTGTACGAGCACATCCACTCATGCATGAATCGTGCCATCCCAAATAGAACCAAAATGCTCTCATCCAAAAAAGGAAGCCAATCTGGTGGTCCCCTGCCATAAACAAACTTTACAACAAAAGGAAGAAACTTTTGCAGAAAAGAGGAAAATCCCAGGATGCAAAAACTCCTTACTAGCCTCAGTAAGAAACTGAGATGCCTCATAAAATCCTCCAAAGCTAGTTATGAAAATAAAATTGCCAAAGATTCCAAAGACAACCACAAAGCATTCTATAACTATGTCAAGAATCTAAATGGCAATGCTCAGATCTGCTCTGAGCTAAAACAGAATGGCATTAAATATACTGATCCAAAGGATATTGCCAATATCCTGGCAGATCGATTCAGTGCCAACTTCACCCCCCTCTCACCCCCTAAGTGGCCCATCTCAATACCGGAAGATTGCCAAATTCCAGTAATAACGGCCACACAGGTACAAAACGCACTCTCTAAAGCCAAGAATACAGCATCCATGGGACCAGATGACATCCCGGCTGTGTACTACATGAACTACAATATGAACTGGCACCTCACCTAAGTGTCATGTTTAATCATAGCCTCACCTCAGGTTTCGTGCCCACTGAGTGGCGCAGAGCTACAGTTATCCCAATCCACAAGGGGGATCCACCTTGGATCCCGGAAACTACCGTCCCATCAGTCTGACAAGCCTTATCTGCAAGGCCATGGAGCGTATTATCATGGAACTTATAAACAAAGACATTGGCAACCTTCAAACACTGGACCCCACCCAGTTTGGGTTTGTGAAGGGCCGATCTTGTTTCCTGAACCTGATTGACTTCTTTGAGTCAGTCTCCAGAGCCATGGACAAGGGTAAGGTGGTCCACACAGCCTATCTAGACCTTGCCAAGTCCTTTGACACCATCTCCCACTCTGGAATCATAGATAAACTTAGTAAGTTGGGCATTAATCCCTATGTCACCCAATGGGTTGCTAAATGGCTTACTGATAGAACCCACACTGTAAAAGTAGCCGACTCCAAATCCAGCTCCAGACAAGTGACAAGTGGAGTACCTCAGGGTTCAGTCCTGGGGCCGCTCTTGTTTGGCATCTACTTCTCTGAAGTACAGGTCAACACTAAGGGACTCTGGCTAACAAAGTTTGCAGATGACTGCAAACTGGGAGCCATTATTGAATCCCCAAATGATGTGGATACTCTACAAAAGGGCCTTACAGAAACAGATGCTTGGTGCCAGAGCCATGGGTTCAAGCTCAATGCCAAGAAATGTATTGTTATCCCCTTTGGGAAAAAACATGTATCCATGAATTACCATATAGGTGGCAGTACACTAAACACAGAAAGTGTGATAAGAGACTTAGGGACACAGGTGGACAGTGGTCTCACCTTCGATAACCACATCGCCACAACAGTCAGGAAATCCTTCTATGTGGCACACCTCATCACGAAGGGCTTTTCATCCAGAAAGAAGGAGGTCATTGTCCCACTGTACTCATCCCTCATTAGACCCATTATAGAATACAATGCCCCATTTGGTATGTACCTCTCAAGACATCTGCAACAACTGGAAAGGCCTCAGAAATACCTCACTAAAAGAATCACAGGCCTAAAGCAGATGCCCTACACTGACCGCCTTAAAAACTCCAGCTATACTCTGTCGCATATCGTCTACTCAGAGGCGATCTCTGCTTAACATACAAGGCCATGTCAAACCCAGAGCTGTTGGACATGCTACACTTAAAGAAATCCCAATCCCTCAGAGCTACACGCTCCAGGGATCTAAACCTTGTCATCACAATAAACAAAACATGCTGGAGGGATAGGTTTCTGACCCAGAGACTCCCCAGACACTGGAATAGATTGCCCATACATGTCAAGCAGAGTGCCTCTTTGGACCTCTTCAAGAGGAACCTTGACAATTGGATGGGAGAAAGGAAATTCACCCCAGGGATCACGTCAGTCACCCTGCTAGACAGGGGTCCAGGAAAGTAAATAATGTGGGAAGAAATAGCCAGGGAATTGTTATGGCTAGGCTTGTATAGGCCCTAGGGCTGATAGCCTAGTACCAACCTATGAACCTATGAATTTGTTGGCCTAGTAATGTCAAATGTATGTCTTTATTTTAAACCAAATGTCAACAAAACAACAGCCAAAATGGTTGTGCAGACCTTTTGGTTGTACCTAGCAGTATAGTACGATACCTCTGAAATGGTTTGAAATTATCTAGCATATTTTTCACAAAAATGTCATGACTCTGTTATAGTACTTGCATAAGCTATGATTTCAGATGTAAGGACATACACAGTTTTGTCTTTATGTAATGCCCATCACTGCATATGCATTGTACACATGCACTTCCCCACTCTGACATGCTGTATTCATGGTTATTTAAAAGAGAGTTTATTAATTAGTACCCCTTGCTTTCAAACACAGCCTGTCTATCACCCCCAAAAGGAAGCCACTTCCTGAATGTGCACGTTTGACTATGATCAAGGAAATAAAGCCATGAGTGCATTCCAGATTACCTGAGTTAAAATAGTGGCTTGGGCACTGAAGAGCTGGACTGGGGAGGGTAGAAAATAAAGGACTTATGGCTTGCCTATTCTGTAGGGAAGGTTTAAGTTTCCTTGATGGCCATTTGCTCCCATGCAGGTGAAAGCTTATGTAACATCACAGACCAGTACCAGGATGTGGTCTTTAGAGTTTAAAGACAGCGATAATAGCCCTCGGGGACATGTGTGTGGGAGCCCATATGAGTCCAGGAAGGGCATAGGAGGTTCCCATAGTGATACAAGTGCTCACATTAGTCACCAAGAAGCAGGGTTAGTATTTAACTAGAAATGCTGTCATAACCAGTGCCTTCCATGATTGAGGGATGTGAGATGGGATTTGAACCATGAGGTTCCCTGGCATGGACAAAGTTGGAATCAGTCCAGAAGCATGGACAGCCAGATCCTATGGTCATGGGGATAAGGTTGCCCTCCCATAGCAGTTGGATGGAAGATCAGGCATTGACATAGGCATGTACTCCCCCATAGATGTCTAATGGCCCCCTCCAGACAGCACTTGCTAAGATTGTCGATGTTGACTGAAAAAAAATGCATGTAGAAAAAAAATTAGCACTAGCCATAGTAATTTGTCTCATTTTGTTGCTGTCCTTCATAGCAAGCCATATTGACAGCTGTTTTAAAAGTAATAAAGTGGCTAACTTTTGCTTTCACACACACATTTCACTTAAAAAAAATCATGTTCTGATCTTTGTACTGTTTTTTCTAACAGGGATTATATCTAATCTCCTGTAAGTAAGAGCATTTTATGCACGATATTATACCCTCCACTCCACCCCTTGATCGCTGTAATAAAACTAAGTTTAAACATAAAACATTGCTGTAGGCAGTGTGAACTGCCTGCAAATTTATCTGATGTCTTTACAATGTTTTCATTTTTTACGTGCAAAAAAAAAAATCTGTGAAGATTAGCCCACCTGCATACTGTGGCAGTCCCTAATTCAAATGAATGGTTATCATGGGGGTAAACAGTAAGCACGGTCACTGGTTGTTGTGTGCAGCTTATGTCATTGTCTTTATCTCGTATGGTAACAGATCATGAAATGATTAATTTTCTGTATGACAATGTTTGGAGAAATAATGCTGCTACTTTATATACATAGGAAGCAGTTCTTGCTATGTCACTCCTAGTGTTTTGCTTGGAGTAGACCTTTCTGAGACATCTTCATTTGTATGTAGTCTATCCAGTGTTGTATTCTAATTATCGTATATTCCAAAGCCTTGCTTCAAGGTCTATCAAGCCTGTCCTGTCTAGTCAAAGGCTATTTCTTTTTATGAAATGTATTTTGGTAGCACTGTGTCATAGTGGCTACATAAAATAATTTGTTTTAAGGAACATAATTACTTTTATTTTCACTGTAGTGTAATATTTTTACTTATTTATTTTAGCATATAATCCTTTACTTGGCAAATCATAAGTAGAAAAGTAAAAAAGCTATTTCAACAATTGTACGTTATTTATCAACAATTTACCTAAAGGTGTCACTGTTAATCCACTATTTGAAACTTGCTTATACTCAAGGCTCTGTGGTGTGTGTGTATTTTTTTTTGTCAATTATTTCCTTAGTTTTACTTATAAATATGTCGACTCAAAAGACGGAATATATATATTCAGTTTAGCAATATAAATGTGTAAGAAATTATAAAAGCAGCAGTCAGAGGCTGAGATATAATAATCTTCAGAATAATATTATTTTCCATTTGTATGTCCCACATAATTGACTTTGACTTCTTAACCAGTAGGTTCCAGTTTCTTAGTTGGAAGCCTATACTAGTGTTGCAGGCCGTGAAATTATTTGTTTAAAGATCATGTTTAAGGTGGCAAAACTACCTTTTATTTTTACATTAAAAAGTATTTTCATACATCTTTATGAATGTAAACACTTTTTGTAAAAAAATAAAAGTGTATTTCTATCAGTGTTTGAGAAAAATAGCTTTTAAAAGGCTTTCAGACACAGAAGTCAAAAGTAAAATAATTTTTTCCCAAACTGTTAATTTGACAGATTGGCAATTAAATAATTGTTTCACAAGTCTGTAGTATGCTCATGCAGTGTAATTAGACCTAACCAGTAAAGTGATGTACACACCTTCTGCTGGCATATGAACATTCATGCTATAAATACGACAGGAGTATGTTAGACTTCCGTGTTCGAAAGTTTTGTTAAAAGCTATTTTTCTCAAACAGTGGCGTAAAACAAAAAAAGGTTGTTTGCATGCACAAAGATGCAGGATAACACTTTTTAATGTAAAAATAAATCAGTATGTGATACCTTTTTCTTGCCCAAATAGAAGATCTGATTATGTCTATTTCATTATGCATCACCAACGGGTCTTCGGCTCTGACTTGGCCATTTCTTCCAGACATACAATCCTAGTCTCAAACTCTTCCCTCTTCTATGATGCCTCACTCCTCTTCAAACCCTCAGATCTCATTTGCCGCCTTCCAGGACAGATGCAATTCTGAGCCTCTCTTCAGATAACTGAAAAATGTTCCTTATTCCTGTAAGTTTTTTTTTTTTTAACTTTTTCCTTCATAGCTATTCCTTAGCTTTATTGTACCTATAGTGTTAACCTCCCCTCCCCGTTAAGTTACTTTTCCTACCCTTTGAGTTTTCGCTGGAGTTGACGTCCTTTCCCACCTTCCATCTCTCTCTCTTTTCTCTTTCTATTAAAAAAAAAAAAAAAAAACTCCCTGTATTTTTTAGTTGCAAAGTAGATTGTAGTGTGCGTGTATGAGTAGTGCTTGTGTGCATGTGCTACAGCTAGCATATCAGACAAGCCAGACAAACCCTTGGCTTTAAGAGGTGTAACTCTTGTTGGCATAAGATTCCCCAATCGGATGCCCACAAGAGGTGCGTTAATTGCTTGGGCCTAGAGCACTTGGAGATGCCATGTGATATCTGCTCGGCTTTCAATCACTGGGCCCTCACTGACAGGTGAAATAAACTTATTTTGAGAGGACTTCTTCTGACTTCTAGAGCCCAGACTCCTGTTCAGAAGAAGTGTGACCACTCTGTTACCCTGGTGACAACGACTTTTGCTCCAGAGAAGTGCAGGAGACTTTCAGATCACTGCTGCCATTTCATCTCTCTGGATCTGAGAGGGCCCTTGGATCCAGGGAACCCGGCATTGGACAAACCATCCTCTCTGCCGGACACACAGACCTAGTCGGAGCCAGTGGAAACCATTCAGATCCACAACTCTTCTTCCCTGGACCAGACTCTGGGTCACACTCGATTGGATCGAAGATCTCAGAGCCATACTCTGCACCAGAGCAAATCTCCATCACTGGTTCAGACTGTCTGGCCCAGTATATTGCCATATCGGTCGACCTGTTCCTCCATTTCTTCTAGATCATCTTCTTGGCTGTCCCACTCCGATATGCATCAGATGATGAGTAGTTTTCTTAAAGCCCAGCTCTACCTGGGAATTTTGCATTCCCTGACCCATGCTAGATCCATGAGAACTCGGACCCACATACTGCAGCCTCCTTCTCAGATTAGATCTTCGGTTTCGGAGCTGCAGGGCCTACCTGTCCTGAGCTGAACAGCATTGGAGCATGGGATATCTCTTTCCTCGACTCCAACTGTGTCCCTGACTGGCTCGGCCCCAATTCCATCTGAGTGGAGCAGGTCCCGGATCTGAGATGTCAGCACCAGGTTCTCAGGGTTGGTGTTGGCTCCGACTTTTTCTGAGCCGTTCCTTCCTGTGGGACCCTCAGCCTTCGACAGCTCAGGGCTGGTGCCCTCTGTGGATGTTTTATATGGAATGACCTTGTCTTTCTCTCCCTTAGTAGCTTTGGCCTCTGAGGTTGGGGGGCAGGTTCTCCAGGCATCTACGGCATTCTAGTTGGCAGAGAGGGCTTTCGCAACACAACATGACACAGCCACTCTTCCACCAGGTTCTACCTAATCCCCTGCAGATCAAAGCATTGCTCCCATCCGTCTGATCCATGGTCAGCCTCTCCCGGAGAGCCTCCAGCCAGCCCCCCCCCCCCTTTCTTCTTTCCCCCCCCTCCTCTCCCCCCCGGAGAGTGAGGGAGCGCCTGTGCATGGTGCATGATGAAGCAGCTGGATATCCCTTTGGAGTTGTTGACAGAGGACACTGCTTTTGATGAAGGGGAAGGGTGCCCCTGATCTCCACCTGACTATATCTGCTTCAGGGATATCTTAGAAATCCTGAAACAAAAGGGTGGATTGTCTTCCCAACCCCATTTCCTTGGAGGAGTTGGTGTTCCTGGAGGCATTCGGGATAGGACCATCTACATCCTAACTGACCCTCCCAGAGAACCAGCTCATTCACCTTATCGGCTTGAAAGGAGCCTGACACCATGAAGCCAATTCCTAAGCATGCAGACAGGTATCTTAGTCCCCCTCAGTATTGCTCCTTTTGGAGTAAAGGTGTCCTGGTTGATGCCATTGTGGTGTTGGCAGCCACCAAAAAGGAGCTCGCTGAACAGAGGTCTACTGTTCACTCCCCAACAATGAGTGTCGGGCTTTTGGACAGGCATGGGAAGCACGTGTATGCCTCAACCACCTTTGCACTGAGAGCATTGAATTACCTGGCACACTTTGCACGCCTTCAGAGAGATCTGGTTAAGGCAATCTCTACCTCTCTGATGCAGTCACTGTTGGAGGAAGACCTCGAAAAGGTCTCCCCCCCCCCAGCTGACCACTATGGCCTCTATACCTCACTCCTCGATGAGTTTAATCTCCCACTCTGTGGAGGGAACCTCACGAGTGACTGGTTCAGACATAGCCCTCAGGAGACATACCTGGATGAGACTGTGTGGGTTTGTGGACCCCTTTAAGGCATTGCTCATTAAAGCCCCCTTTGACTGTTCTTCCTTGTTTGAGCCATCAGTTAAAGAGACTCTTACCTACAGCAAACAGGAAGCCAAGACCTTATCTCCCGCATGGATCAAGTTTTCTTTCTCCCAACGGACCTTCTACAGGAACCAACAGAGTGGGCCTTTTCCTGATTTACAAGAAGAATCCCCTTCTAGAGGGAGAGGATGCAATGGTAGATGCCGCCCCAGAGGGAGAAGAGATCCACAAAACTATGGCTTCAAGGAACCTCTATCTAACAGGCTCTTTCAGAGCTTCTGAAGTTCTGTCTGGCTGTCCTACTCTGGAGGCAGTTGGGGGCAGACTTTCCTTACACCCAGAAGCCTGGACAAACATAACAAACAACACTTGGGTGTTAAATATAATTTCCAGAGGTTACTACATTCCTTTTTCCCTTCCTCCTCCCAGTTCTGAGGAGTTTCTCCCCGACATGCCACCCAGTCATAGGGAGAGTGCCCTTCTGGAAGTTCAAAAACTTCTAGACAAAAAGAGTCATCCAGTGGGTCCCAACCAAACAACTAGGATGCGGAACTCATTCACACTTCTTTTTGGTGCCAGAGAAGATGGGGACTTTTGATACATCTTGGATTTGAGCAGTTTGAATTTATCCATAAAGAAGTCGAAGTTCTACTTGGTCATGGTACAGTCCATTCAGCTGCTTCTGCACATGGACAGTAGGATGTTCTCTGTAGATCTCCAGGAAGCATACTATTAAAATAGACAGACGCTCCAGATGATATCTGCACTTCAGGCAGGGGGCCAATCATTACCATTTCAGAGCACTGCCCTTTGGCCTCCAGCTGCCCCCATGGTGTTCACTAAATGCATGGCAGTGGTTGCAGCTCACATCTGTCTGCAAGGATTTCAGGTGTTCCCTTACCTGGACAGTTTGCTCCTGATCGCACCTACAAAACATCAACTACTCCAAGCAATTCAGGTTATGCTCCACCTGTTCCATCACCTGGGAGTCACAGTGAACATGGTGAAATCCAAAATGACTCTGGTACAGGATGTCATATTCATAGGGACACAATTAAGCACAATCACTCATGCAGCCCTACCCATCCAGAGAATAAGATCCTTGAGACAGCAGGTTCAATGTCTGCTAGATACTCCAACTCCTCCAGCTTGCCTGGTCCTCATGGCCCTAGGTTCCATGTCAGTTGCCATTCTTCTAGTAGCTCTAGCCAGGTTTTTCATGTGAGTTCTCCAGTGGACCCTGGCGGTACAATAGTCTATTTAGTGCTATCTATTATCAGCTCAGTCAAGCTTACTCCAGTCTGCAAGCATCATCTACAGTGGTGGATTCTTACAGATGACCTCCATCTTGGCAGACCCTTCATTCTTCCCCCTTCTTCGCCCACAGTGACCACAGATGCCTCCCTGGTGGGATGGGGGCATTTCCAGGAAAAGATGGCCCAAGGCACGTGGTCCTCCACAGAGACCAAATTGCACATAAATGTACTGGAGATGAGGGTTGTACTTCTCATGCTGCAAGCCTTTCAGGACTGCCTTCCTCTGGGGACAATTAAAATTCTGACAGAAAATATGTCAGTGGTTTGGTGTATCAGTAAGCAGGGGAGAACCCATTCTTATCCGCTGTGCAGAGGCCATGCGGGTATGGAAATGGGCAATGTCTTCAAATTGCAATGCACATCCTGGGAGAATTCAGCATTCTGGAGGACAGGCTGAACAGATTGATCTTAAGTCCTCATGAGTGGTCCCTGAAACAGTCGGTAGCGAATCAGATATTCAGCCATTGGGGCCAGCCCTGCTGCGACCTCTTTGCCTCTCCCCTAAACAACAAGTGCAGCAAGTACTAAGCTCTGATTCCCCCTTTAGGGGAGTCACCATGGGATGCTCTAGTCCACGATTGGCCCCCAGATGTCCTCTATGCTTATCCTCCGATTCCCCTGATAGGCAAAGTTCTACAGAAAGCCAGCAAGTTGAAGATCAGTCTAATCCTCACTGCCCCTTACTGGGCTCGTCAGGTATAGTTCCACTTCCTGTGATCTCACAGCAGATGTCCTCCTTGGATACTGGATCCCAGACAGGAACTGATCTCTCATCCATTGGAACAATAGATTTCCAGTCTTCGATCCCTCAAACTAACCGCTTGGTATCTGCACTTCCAATGATTTTTCTGAAGTCCAGGCTAGCTTCCCCAGTCCACAAAATTATTCTTGCTCCTCAGAAGCCCCCCCACTAAGAAATATATGGTAGCAAATAGTGTCAGAATTACAAGCTGTGTCTTCTCAACCACCATATGTAAATTTCTTTAAAGATAGTCTCTGTTAGAACGAATCCTTCAGTCATACCGAAGGTTACTTCAGAGGTAAACATTAACCAGAACATCCGCTTGCCCTGTATTTTTCCCTAATCACTCCAAAAAAAGGTGAATATATGCTACATTCCATGGATGTTCACAGTTGCATTTCTACGTACACAGAACTAGACCTCATGGAAAATCTGAGAAGTTGTTCACTGCCTTTTCCCCAAATAGGTTGGGCCAGGTTGTATCCAAGTTTACCTTAGCAAAATAGATTACGGAGTGCATCTCTACAGCTTATTCCCAGCAAGGCAATCAACTTCCCCATCCAGTTAGAGCCCACTCTGCTAAATCAATGTCTGCTTCATCAGTCTTCTGTGCAAGAACCCCAATTGATGAAATTTGTGCCACAGCTCATATGTTTGTTTCGCTACCAGTTTGGACATTATTTCCAGGAGCAGAGCATCCTTTTTTTTCACGGTGCTCAGTCATATCCTTCCTTGAGGTTCTCCCAGGGTTTTTGTAGCTGGGGACTCTGACAAATTCGTCATGCATAATGAAATGCACAAGATCAGATTAGAAGTTATGTACTTACCATAACTTAGTATCTTTGTTGTCCAATTTCATTATGCATCACATCCCACCCTCCTACCCCCTTCCTTGTACAGCTGAGAGCGATTTAGAGGATAAAGGAACCCACTGGTTCCTAGTTTAGGCTCCAGTAGATCACTTTCTTTGTATCTCTCATACTTTTCTGATGACCATCTTGAGGAAGGAGCAGCAAACTCGATCTGAGGGTTTGAAGAGGAGTGAGGAATCATGAGAGAGGAAGGAGTTTGAGGTCCAGATCATATATCCAGAAGAAATGGCCGAGTTGGATCCAAAGATCCATTCATGATGTATAAGGAAATTGGACAACACAGGTACCAAGTTATGGTAAGTACTTAACTTCTATTCTATAAATTCTCTTCCACATTAACATCAGTTTGAAATAATGGACATTCACCTGATGTGTTTGGCATTTTCTTGGCCGCCCTTTTAGCATTTCAGCAGCTTTTTGGATTACCTCTTCAACCTTCCCGTAATTCCATGAAACTTAACATGTCAGTACTGTGAGGTTCTACTTTGTAATTTGTATATTTAGTTCCCGTTCTTCAAAGTAAAGTATTAGTTGTATTCAAATAATAAAGTCTGTTTACCCTACAGTGTAAGTCTGTTTTCTTCAAAGATAATAAAAGAAAAAGCAGAGTATTAGTCACATTCACAGAATAATGTTTGTTTACGCTGCAGTATATGTGATTCCATTATTCATAGTACATCTTACAGTAGCGAACAAGATCCCAAAGGATAACGTCTGTTTATTTTTGACTTTTTATCCTCTGTTGTTGGCATTCACCCTTGTCCACATCAGCAAATTCATTCTCCCTTCCCCACCCCACATTGACTTTAGTACCTTCAGAATCCATGTATCAGTTAAGGTATAGAACTCTTTGCAGATTTTCAGCTTGTTCAGCGCTTTCATTATTGTTTTTTTGTCCACCTCAGTAACTCAAGATAGTATTTTTGAATCTAGTTTACTTTAGTTACATCTGGAATTTTCAGTTATAGTGCAGACACACACTTTTCCACATTTTGCATATATTTAAAGTTAGTTGTTTACTAATGTTCTTTTGATCAGGATCTGTGGGATAGTTTAATCTGATGTCCCTACTGGTTTTGAAGTGATGGGGAAATGTATACTATTGTGCTTTGTGATATTATTTACCAGAAGAGTACTATGTAGATCCTTTTTCGCTTTTCTGTTGTTGTTTTATTTTTTTCCAGTGTTACTAGTAATTAAAAGTGAAGAGGTGCATTTAGCATTTTTTTCTTGTCTTGGGGTATCAAGTGGGGCTGCTGCTACGTAAGAGCTGTTATGCACTCCCCTGTCACTTTTGTGTAGTCTGGGAAAGTGTCATTTTAAAAACAGCTATACTCGTAAAACATGTATGTGTTTTGTTTGATTAGGAATTCTTCCACTACCTTCTAAAAGGTACTGACCGTAAGTACCAGATGCCTTATCTGTGCTAGTAGACAGTGTTAAGGATGCACGGTGCAACTTTAAACGTCATCCCTTGGCCTGTGGAACCCACTTCATCACCGTTTCCCAAGGGCCTCATCTGGAAGCAGATAAAATATATCTTCACACAGCTTGTATTTATACTTTAGTAAACAGCATTCTTGTCATAGTATGTTGCGTGTTTCATGAAAGCTGTTGTCATATAAATGTAATTTTCTGTTCATGTTGTCATTTTTTGTTGCATTTGATGATATCCACGTGATTAGTCTGTCGTAGCTTTTCTGTACTGTTCCATCCTTTAACTTGGGTAAAACTATATTTTCCTGGAACACAACAGCTTGGAAATCACTCACTCACTCACTCATGTTAGAGCAAAACAGGTGGTTTTCCCAAGACTGCTGCACATTCTTTTGGTTTCTCCCTTCCCCAGTGTTGTGTGATCATGGAGATGGTATGTTATGAGTTCTGTGGGGAGTTGCAGACGTTTTTCAGGCTCTACTGCTGTAACAGACAGAGTTTGTCCTATTGGAATCGAGATGTGGTGCGAGAAGATGCTTTGTTAATCTTTGATTTGGCATACTTAAGCTTTCTCTCCATTTCTTCAGCTTTTTATGATTTCTATCTACTTCTCCAAGGACGGTACCTTGCTTAACAGCCCCGGTTTTTGCTGGTCATGGTGAGACACCAATAACTGCAATGGCTATGCCATTTTTAATAGTTTATGTACCTCACTGTATGCCTTCATTGCCTCACTATATTTTGATTTGAGATAAGTTTTTATATTTTTCTGGCACACTCATAGAGGCTCATCATGTACTAGGTCTACTGAACTTTGCATTTTCCAGCTAGATGTAATTTGAGCTTGAAATCTCCCAGAGCTTGCGTGTCCCCCTGCTACAATATCATTCTTTGTGATCTTTCTAATGTAATGAGATCTTATTCTCATCCAAATATGCTATAATTTTTGTCTGCCCTAATTGAATTCCATCCCTTTCTTGTGTACTCTACCCTTAGACTTACCAAAGACACTGGAACATCAACCCTTTGTATGTTGTCATTACAGACTTGTATTCCCTCCAGCTTGGCAACACATATCCAGCTTGCTAAAATCTGCCAATATGTATATAAGGCTACTGGGCTGAATGGCGTGGCAATTACCTCCTGCATAGATTCATAGAATAGATTCATAGATTAGTACTAGGCTGACTGCTCTTGTGAGCCATTTTATGCCTAGCTAATTATCCCTTGTGAGACTCAAACCCTGCACCTTGTGTTTGTAAGGTAGACACCTTCACCATTAGGCCACCCTCCCAATCCCGATCCATAGCATACCTGTGTATCTTTGTGGACTGAGCCCGTCAGCTGAGTAGTTACTTTTCTTTTTTTTATTGTATTGGAAGTTACATATTTTGTGTTTCATGTGTGTCTTCTTAGACTTATGTAATGTCTTGAGACTTGGCTCTCTCTATAAAGTAAAACACTTTCTCACTCCTCACGCTAAAATTACAATTGCCAGCACACACCTACTATCAACTCTTTTCTATGCTTCCCCCCTTTTTACAAACCTAAACAAGACAACCCTTAACAAACTTGCTTCTTGTTACAATCACATAGCTAGATTTGCCACAAATTCCACCTTTAGAACGCACCACTGCACTAACTTGAAGCAACTAGGGTGGTTAGAGTTTTCCAGCCAACTCCATTTCAACCAACTCAAAACGGCTCACCAGATACTGTATCACCCAGAGAAAACACCAGCTCCGAAAAACATCGTTCACCCCTGTATTAACCTGCAATCTTTACGCTCCTCCAATAAGATCTTAGCTCAAACTACCAAAGCCAATAATTCTGCTGGGGATTCTCTATTCTCAAACTTTGTAGGTAAAATGTGGAACTCCCTACCGACCATGCTCACCTCAGAACCTTCACTCCTACAATTCAAAAAAAAGCTTAAACCCCATCTCAATACTCTCTGGCAATGTCCCTGTTCCAAACCTGATTAACCACTATCATTTACCCTTCTCTTACTCACTATCCTTAACCGCTTTTTAACAAGGCGCCTCACCTTTGTAACTGACCTATGTTTTTTTTTTTATATGCTGCTGTTATTTTTTTCCCCAAGATGTGATGTATCTTTATATTGTATTTAGAACTCAACTATCTTCCTTTTTTGCATTAACAATGTTCATATGTCTGTTAAGTACCTGGAGCTTTTCTCCCCGGGCCTCCGCTGAAAATGGACATGTATCCAGTCGGACTCTCCCGGTTAACAAATGTAAAATAAATAAATAAAATAAATAATGTGTATACTCTGTGAGTTTTGGTGCTTTTACTGTAGGTGGTAAATGTATTGTTATAGGTTTTTTTTTTTTTTTTTTGTACTGGGGCATCTGTCACTGTAATCTGTGTGCTGCTTTTACTTGCTGCAGATGCAAGCTATTGTTAAGAACTACATGTATTAAGTAACTGACTAACAACCCCAGAAATAAATGCCATCTCATAACATGGATTAAACTTATGCTGTGTTGGCTAAAAAGCAATGCTGTTTTAATCACAAAGTTTTCTGTAGCTGAGGGAACTGTTAAACCCTTGCCTTTAAATGGGATTTGCTCCAATCAAAAGATTGTTGTTACAGGAAAAAATATAATTTATGTAGGAGTCTGTGTTTTAAAATACTATCACAAGATTGTACTTTTAAGTGGGAGCACATTTTTCCCTGTCATTTTAAGTTGTTTAAAACATTGTAAAACTATTTTTTTTTTTGTGGAGGAATTGTGTTTATTTTACTTTATTCACCTTGCAAATTAAATTAAAGTGCTTTTTACTGGAAAAAGTGACTTTTGAGGGCTTTTTGATTTTTACTGTTTGTGCTGCTTGGTTACCCCAGGAAAGAGGCACCATTTTTGGCTTGACCATGGAATAAACAACAAACAACTGGTACTGTGATCTATCCTTCTAGCTGCAGTAAAAATAAGCATACACCCTTAGCCACCAGAGCAGGCTAGCAGTTTTCCTCAGCCGCTGGTTGGTGACTCTGCTGTGGCCAAAGCTGTCTTCTCGGACTTCTCCTGTTTTACACAGTATCCCTCAGATGTAGCATCAACAGCCACTATGGAATCTAAGTTAGCCACGTCCTCTGTGGCAGTTCAGGTACCCTCAGTGGGCAAGGGAGAACCACTCTTGTTGGTCCTGGGAGAAGGGGCAGAGATGTATTTACTGTGTAGTCAAAATGTTGTGCTCATCCCTGGGGAAGCTGCTGCTGTCAGTAAAAACCCTGTTGCATCCCCCCCAATTTTCCTGTCTAAACCAATTTTCCTGTCTAAAAGAAACCGAAAGCTAAACATGTTTCTGATCTTGCTCAAATTTCCCTGGGCAGGATTAGTTTATTAGGTCTGGCACAGGGCCTTATTCGGGTTAGTGATCATCCTTATAAGGTGGTTTCTGGTAAAAGAAAAGGGGATTCATGTTTTTCTGGAGAGATTCAAGATTCCAAATGTAGACAGGAAAATGAAGGGACAGATGCATGGCTTTCTACTCAGATTTATAATTCAGTCTCTGAGGAGAGCATGGTATCTGATTCTCCATGTGGGAGATTCTCTTTCTCTGAGGCTATTTCCAGAATGTCGCAATACTTTCAGTGGGATAACATTGACACAGTAGGAGGTGTTACAAATGGAATTTCCAGAACCTTCTCCCATCCTTCTTGTGTTGTGTCAGCATCAGGCTGTGTGTGTCACTGCCTGCAGTTTCCCTAATAGTCAGTTTCCTTCCCCTAAAAAAAGCAGATAGATCGTTTCAGGTTCCTCAGCCTTTAATGTTTTCATGCATTCAGCCCAAACTTGATCCAGCAAGCTATATAGCTATAGCTTTGATTAGTCCTACTGCTGCAAACCATTTACTTAATTTCAATCCTTCTCTTTCTAACAAGGATGATAAAATAACTGATAAGTATGAGGAAAAGTGTATGCTTTTGCAACTTTGGTTTTCAGAATTTTGAGTTGTCAGGCTCATATGTTAGTTTATTCTGACTAATTGTGAACATATGAGGAATGTTTTGTCAGCAGATTCTTCTTGTGAGGAAAAATTTGGTTTGAATTGTTTGGTTTCTTCCATTTCACAGGTCAGTGTTAGTAAAATCATTTAACTCAAGCAAATGATAATTATCTTTGCTGCGGATTGTCTGAAATGTGTCCTGCCTTGGGTCACTGGTTTGTAAGTTCAGAATAGAGCATAGATAGATAGCCTTGACAATGCAATCTTTCTGTCTTAAAAGGCAAGAGTTTCTTTTTCTAGGGTATTGCTTACCCCTCTTCTTTTTGGCTGCCAGCAGAATGAATACTACTTCCAGTGCTATGGCCACTGGTACTGTATTGAGGCGGTCTACCTGGCTGCATTTTCAGAACCTCCAAAGGATGTAAAAAGTGAGATATCTAATTCCCTTTTGGCTAGAGAGTTTTTTTTACCCTCTCCTGCAGAGGTTATCAAAATGTAATGAAAGGGGTAAGCTGATTCAAAGAATCTCTCGGATTTTTCAGCCCTCCATTTTTGAATTTTCCACAAGATTTTCTATTCCCTCTTCCAGTTTTGGCAAGAAGTAAAATAAACACTTTCAGCACAGTGCTGGCAAACAGATGATTAAGAACCAATGGCCGAGAGTTCAAAAAAGAAGGCAGAACCCCCCCCCCAAAAAAAAATCAAAAAACAAAAACAAAAAGAGCAGTCAAACAAGTTAGGATGATTATTTAAGAGACCATGTACCCCCACCCCACCCCACCCTGGTAGTCCCTTATCCCTTCCAGAAAGTCTGAATTTCCATTTCTGTGTGGCAACAGTGTCAGACAAATGTGTCCTGAAGATTATTCAAAGAAAGATCTAATGGTGCTGTCCTATTTTTTATTATTGTGCTGGCTGGAACACAATCTCTCTTCTTTTCCTAGAGGGATGAGCAGAAATGAAAAAAGTTTTATTTTTACCTGGGTATCTCCAGCCTTTTGGTCTGTGCCTTCAGTATCCTTGGTTAGTAGTGTTGGTGGTCTGCTGGATGTATGCTTCTTTACCTGTTTGGTAGTTTAAAATGGGTTAGAATATCAGTCAGATCATCACATAGTACAGCTGATTAAAGAAGTCCATGGTGTTCTTTATTTCAGGCAGATAACCACTGCTCCAAACGTAATGATTAACAACTGTTAGAGGGTATTTAAGGGTTTTGGATCTGCGCATTCTCGTCACCAGCCCCTCCATGTAGGTGCTACAGACCTAGGGAAATCCAAGATCACCTACGAGGAAATCCTACTATAAATCCTGAACCTCCACAAAGAAGGTCTGATTGGGAACAACCTACACAACTTACTAATGGTGATCCACCTGAAACTCTCAACTTTTTGGTATCCCAAATCCACGCAGACATATAGAGAACCCCCCTTACATGCCACTTGCAGCCAGTGGGGGCTGTATCACACAATCCAACCCATTTATTTGAAGGTACAGATCAAACCGCTAGCAAGAAAAAAACAAATCTTTTATACTGGACTCTATAGACATCCTCAGGAAAATTAGAAACATCGAAACCAAAAAAGAATCCATCCTGTTCACAATAAACATCAAAGCCCTATACACAGTACTCTGGCAAGATTACTGCATTTCTGCATATTTGAAGCTTACACCAAAGTATAGGAACATGCTTCTAAGACTCTTAGTAACAAGCACTTCCAATTTAAAGGAAATTACTTCAGACAGATTACAGGGATCATAGTGGGGCAACCATGGCCCCAAGCCTAGTAATACAGCCCTGGGAAAATTGGAAGAAGAGGTTATTTACACCTCCTTATTCTACCAGCAAATGGGTTGCTACCTTGGATGTACTGACAATATATTTATTATTTGGAACAGCACAATTAAAAGTCTGAACAAATTTCGGGACCACATAAACAGATCACTTAAGTTCACAAAGACCTAAAGCAGAGCATCCTTCAAATTTCTAGATCTGAAAATGTTAATCAAATCTCAAGGTTTCAGAATAACAATGGTCTCCAAGGAACTGGAAGCATTCTCTAAAAATATACTTGAACTGGAAAAAGACTTCCTAGTCAGAGGTTACAGTAGGCAAATGATCTGAAAAATTCTGGGACCCATGACTCACAGCAAAAGTGAAAGTGATCCTACTCTGGATAACCTGGCTGACAACCTAAACAGATTAATTAGGGATGTCAACCAAAGGTCCAGTAGCAAGTCTGGAACTCCAAATTATTCTGAGATTAAACAGGCCATTCTTGACAACCGGTGCATTATCAACCAAGCCAGTATCCTCAACAAGATATTACCACAACTGCCTATGTTCACTATTAAAAAAAGCAGGAACATCAGAGACTATATGGAGAGCCCTGACCACCCTAAAGAAAGGCACACCCACAAAAGTACATACCCTGTGGGCCACCGAACTGTGCATGTTGCAAATGCCTGGGTAGTAGACAGAGCTTTTACTACCCCAAGTACAAAAGCCAAATCTGTGGAAATTGTAGCACAAATGAAGTGGTATACAAGGCACAGTGTAACAGGCACCCAGCATTCTATATTGGAAAGAGAATCAACAAGCAGAAGACCGGGATAGCATGACACTAACTATACAGACATGAGGTATAGAACTCAAACCCAACCCCATGGCCAAACACACAGCTTTCAAGCCATGACACCAGAACTTCCTGTTTCCCATTATAGACCAAGTACAATACAAAGAACTAAATGGCAACAAAAATTACATTCTGGAAAGAAAAGAACTTGAGTGGCAAATAAAACTGAATGCCAGAAAAACACCTGACATGAACTCCAAACAGTCCATCAGCTGCATATTTAACCGTAGGAAATTCACCAACTTTATTGAAAGACCTCCACTACCCCGCTGCCTGTGTTCTAGAAGCATACTGGTTGTGGTTTTACTGGAACTTGGATTCAGTCAACCTCAACCCAAATACCCCCTGTGATCCCAGAGAGCCTGACCTTTGGGCAAACTCCTTCATTAAAGCATTGACATTCTGGGATGAAAAAGCCCAAGGGTCAGAACAAGATCACCAGGGCATGCAACTCAATACGGCATCCAACGGGGGGGGGGGGGTACAACAGGAATGCTTTGGCTAAGCATATTAAAAATCATCCCTCCCTTATGTTTACGTTTATTGCTATTGAACAGCTTGGCCTAGGACCTAGGAGTGGGTGATCAGATGTGTACCTTGAATACAAGGAATTGAGGTGGCAGTTGAAATGTAATGCCACTGTTCTCCCAGGGCTTAATGAAATGGTCTCTCTAAGCAGTATATTGAAACTAAACACTGAGAACTATTAGTGTTTTTTTTATTTTGTTTAAATGTTTATTACAACCAGTTTTGTATGGTTAGTATATTGGGTGATTCTGAAGTTTTTAAATGCAGTTGGGACCACAGGCAAATTTCATTTAAGAACATCTGTTTAAATAACTTAAGTTTTTAATCAGAGTGGTCATGTGTTTTAAACATGTTTATATATATATGTATCAATGGCTGAAGTGTGTTTCAGTGTTTATTCTGAAGAAGTCCTGTTTACCATGAACAAAAGTGCTAACATTTTTATATTAAAGTGAGGTGCTACGGTCTCTGGTTTCTTTCCTTTCATTTCTTAAAGTTAGATTATACAAACATTTTATAGATGACTTTTTTCATCTGGCAGGGTACTGAAGTGAATCTTTGTTGTGTTTTAAGTAAAGATCTTTTTAAATATTTATAATAAATGAAATACATGTGTAGTTTATCTTTAAGAACAGGTGTTATGTTAGTATCACGTCTCTTTTTGTACAATTGATTAAACAGGATTGACTTCTACTTTATAGGGGCACATTTAAAAGTTTGTACTTATTTCCTTGATGTATTTCTGAAGAAGTTCATTGTTTGCATTAAATGGAATGAAAGCATTAAAAAGCTTTGCACTCTTTTGTTCGTTTTTTCTACACTGTTTTTAGCAGCTGAACTTGGAAGTTTGGAGTTTGCTAACAGGTGTTTTACTTGGATTTTGTATTACCTTGCAGTTGGTTGAGTTTTCTTTATATACATATGTACACATACACGCAGATTCACTTTACAAGCTCGAGATACTGAAATCTCGAATTTCCGTATCTCGAGATCAAAACACAGAGACTGCAAAAACATGAAAACCCCCAAAAATGACACCCATAACATCGAAAATAATCCAAAACCAATACCCAACCCTCCCCTGCCATAAACACACTAAAATAACAAAAAACAACACACACACCACTACCATACCTGTAAGCAGGGGAACAAGCCCCCCTGCACCCCCACTAATTATATATAGCAACTCCGAGGTCGCATTAATACGAAACAACAGACAAACTTAATGTAACGCGCCCTACTCTCCTATTGCGCACTACTATATCTATCTCACAAAAAACACACTACACACAGAAAAAACACACCTCTTTCAACACTTACACACACACGCACACACCTACCCTATCCAACTTCTAAAACTTCCCAAAACCTTACACCAAACCACACACCTACACAAAACCCTAAAAATTGCAAAATTACCTGGCCCTCCAAACATAACCACACATTGGCTGCCATCTTTCCTACCCAAACACCACTTAAATAGCAGCTTACCAGAGAAACAGCACACATCACACCTACTGAATCGGGAAACTAACATTCGAAGTTATGCAGTTTCAGGCAACTGCACTTTTGCTCTTCTGGTTTCGAGATACTGAAATCTGAGATTTCAGTATCTCAAGCTTGTAAAGTGACACCATATAACACACACACACACACACACACACACACACACACAATCTCTCTCTTTATATATATATATATATATATATATATATATATATATATATATACAGTTCCTTCTCCAGGGTGAACAAAAAACACAGCTAAGCTGGTGTTGAGCGCTTTTGTTCTTAAATGTAAAAAGAACTACTTCAGAAATAACAGATATCCACACCCAGCAGCCAATAAAAAAATCTTTGTTTCATGTAAACAAATAATAAAAAGTAGTCAACAATAGCCAAGGAAATGCAACGGTAATAAAAATGCAATAAAAACAACTCAACCACTACATGTAAGGACTCTGGATATTTCAAAGATGTTTTGTTAATGATTAAATCTGATAATTATGTAAGCCATCTTAGCATACATTTAATATTTAGGGACTCATTCAGACCATAGAAAGATTCAGCATTAAGGAGCAGCTGCCACTTAGGTTCCTGCACCTCCAACAGTGTGCCATAATCACCAAAGAAAATATCTACTTGTTCTAAAACAAAAAACCTAAACATTTCAAAGTTGTTGCAATGCAAACTATGCTTCGCTAAGGCATTTTTAGTGTCCCATTTCCTTATGGCAGCACAATGCTCCTTAATACGATTAGACAGTTTTCTGCAAGTCTTAAGTACATAAAAACAACTGCATGTGGAGCAAACACTCACATAAATCGCATTATAACTATTGCAATCCAAATGTCTTAACTCATTGCATTCGTGTGGCGTCTCCAGGTGCATCTGCAGATAAATCCTACTGACACCTCTAGGCGTCAAATATTGCTTGTTCATATTTGCATTAATAGTTCCAAAACCATGCTATTGTACAAGGTTTTAAAAGTTTCATCTTAAAGCTTGCACAATGGCAAACTCAACTGCATTAATATTTGATCTCTGTCTAGTGCAGGTAAATGAATATTAACTGTTGATATGATATTCATTTATATAGATAAAATTTTCACATTTGTCTAAATATCTCAACAACTAAGTAACAGACAGAACTCCTTAACTTCATATGAAAGCTTTCAGATAGTTTAAGAAAATACTGCTGACAGTGTGTATGTAACATATAATTCCTGAGATATTGCAAGTTGTTTACAACATATTACAAATGTAATAGTTACTGTGTTTACTGTGACTTATAAAATTCGGTTTAAGACCAAGAACCTAAAGAATACTATCACTCATACCTCTCAACCATACCAAATTTCTCATTTTTTACCGGTTTTGAGGTCCAAATAATGGGGTGCCACGATTCCTGAGTGGCACTCCTTAACTTCCGGGCTTTTTTTGAAATTTTTTTTGTTTTTCAGCTGACGTCATCATGTGAAGAGGTGTGCGCAATGACGTCAGCTCCATGAACAGCCTGCCAGCCTGTCGGAATTGAAGGATTCACTGAACTTTGTTTCTGGGCCATAGCGTGCATGCAGTTTAAAGCAGCATTTGAATTTCGCAGTTACTGCTCCGCTCGGCTCCTCCAGGTAAGACAAACTGTGCACTGTGCTGGCTTTTACTTTAACAAGGCATGTTTTAATGTACTTAGAAGCAATGGCCAGCCAGCTGCAGCAGAAATCAGCATTCCGTAAGACAAACTGTGCTGCATTAAGTTAACAGCCTGAGACAACTTATTTACTTTAACAGCACTTGCAGGAACTTGTTATTGAAAAGTGCTGTCGTTTTTTACCTTAACGATGCTTGCAGGAACATTATTCAGAAATCAGCATTCCCGGTAAGATGTACGTTAATGTGCTTTTTAACTTTAACGGTGCTTGCTTGCAGGAACAGAAATCAGCATTCCCGATATAAGTTAATTAATATTGAGAAGTAGTGCTAAGTGCTGTCTTTTTTTACAAATCGGCATTCCCAGCCACAGCTTTAAAATATGCTTTGTTGGCAGGCAGTATTCAGGAGCAAGGGTGTGTGTTTAACAGCCAACCCGTTTTGAATTCCGCAGATAATTACTGGTCAGCTTGTTCCTCCTTAATGGCAGTCAGATATGCTGGGCCACATTACAGCCAGCTATTTTGTGTTGTTCTTTACAGCCAGCTTTCATTTATTTTGTGTGGTTCTTTACAGCTAGCTTTCATTTATTTTGTGGTACTTTACAGCCTTCTTTCATTTATTTTATTTGGTTTTACAACCACAGAAGTATGTGTGTGCATGTGTCTGTGCATGCGTGACTGCCCCAGTTAGTTACAACTGCTGGTTAGAGTTACTCAGACTCAAACCCTGTACCTTGGGTACAAAGGGCAAGAGCCTAAACTCTCTACCCATACCACCACCACCCCTTGTGATTCAAGGAGTTAACCATAGTTTGCAACTGCCCAAAGTTTACGGAATGTTTGGCTCATACTTTTGGTCTGTTCCATTTAAAATTTGTAGTTTTCTGGCAAATCAGTGAGAACTGAAGTTACTAAATAATGATAGCCATTTAAGTTTCAGTCTTCCTATCTTTCAGGAAATGCATGGTAATACATAACATTTTATTCTAGCAACTTTTCTAAGATTATGCAAGCAATGTTTAAAATGTGTCCCTGGTTTTGGGCTGTTGTCCCCCCAGTACATTTTGGCTTTTTCCAGATTTCTTGTGCTGCATAGTTCTTCAGGGGGAGAAAAGTTTAGCGCTGCTTATGTCAAGTCTGATTGTATTGTTAGTAGCACAACAGATAGATTACTTGCTTTTGATGCAGAAGGCTGTTGGTTCTTCTCCTGCAGTGGGACTAGAACCCACAGCCTTCTGCATCAAAAGCATGTATTCTACCTGTTGTACTAACAGCACAAACAGATTTGGCATAAGCAGCAATGCTTAGGCCAAGTCTGTTTGTGTTAGCAGCACAACAGGTAGAAATTTGCTCTTGATGCAGAAGGCTTGAGGTTCTACTCCCACATTATGTAGATGGATTGCAGGTACTGTACTGTGTTGTACTTTTAAAGGGGGTGGAATGGGTGGGTGCTGCAGTCCAGAGAATGTCCCATTTGGCAGAGATACCTAGTAACTATGAACCTGTTATCAGTTTGCCATCCATTCCCTATTGCAACCTTATAATTTTTTTTTAATGTAACATAGGCAATTTATTCCTCAAGGGCAAGTGGCACTTTATTTGTAGATGAAACAATGCAATATTAAGTTATTTGCTAGCAGCAACCTCTTCATTAGTTGCAGATCTTGCAGATCTCTTTAATGTGGGATTATTTAGATGACTTTTACTTCTGCAGAGATTGTGCATATTTACTGATACTGGTGGATTATAGAAGTTTGAGTAGACTTTTATGATGGAAATGTTCTGAATTGGGCAGTTTTGTCATTATTGGTTCATGCATTTTGTTTTATTGCTTACTGCAAAAATGTTCAAAACAATAAATTTAAAATGCTCTCTAACAAGTGTGCTGTATTATACAAGAATATAATTTAATACAATCAGGAAAGTGTATCAAAGAACACATGTATGTTTCATGTGCAAGGGGCCTGTGATTAGAAAATAGCCCAAAGGGAATCTTTATCTGCCACTGGCCAGATGCATTTTCTTTGAATGTGGATTTCAATGCTGTTTTAATGAATGTGAGTTTAAAGGGCAGAGAAGTTTTAATGCTAAGTCTGTTTTCATTGTGAGACTGAGTTTTAAATGAAATCCAATTTATCCAAGTAACCATTGTAGAAGTAAAGCAGTACGCACATTACAGTGTTGGGGTAAAATAGCCAAGTAGTGGGACATTGGAATGGCTGCGAAAGGGGAGCTGTGTATGGGGGGCCCCATTTGACCATGATTTTGTGAGGGGGGAAGGGTGGCAAACTCAGATATCCCCGGGCAGCACAAACTCAAGCTATGCCACTGATCAGTAGGCCATGGAGAATAACTTTTGTAGGTCCTAGCAAACTGTAATATTCTTTTGCTAAGATTAGGATATTGCCTACCATTAAATGCCCTACTTTTACCACAAAACCCATATACTGCAAGTCACCAAAAACAAAATCCTAAGGTTCATCATCTTCTCCCTTCCCAGTGAACATCATTGCTACACATTTCAAAAGAAAAAAAAAATACTACATGGTCTGGGCTGGGGCCATATTTTGGCCATATTTTGGTTGTCTGTTGTTCAGTTTGCACTTGAAAGTTGGTACAAAGGCCTTTCTTTCTCATCTATTAAGATTCATGCCGCTGCCATTTCAGCCCACTACAATATGGAACCACATATCTTTTCTCATCCTTTAATAAGGCAGTACCTCAGAGGGGCCAAAAACATTAGGCCTCCAAAGAGAGCACCAATTCCAACCTGGGACCTCAATTATGTTTTGGAAAAACTTATCCTGGAAAACAGCTCTGCTCCTAGAAGTAACCTCTGCAAGGTGAGTCTCGGAGTTACAGGCACTCATGGCTGTGGAACCTTTCATCATTTTTCATCCAGACAGGGTTTCTCTGAGGACAAACCCTACATTTCTGCTTAAGGTGGTGTCCGGTGTGGCCCTCAACCAAACCATTCACTTGCCCACCTTTTTATCCTAATCCACAGAACAAGGGTGAGAAAATTCTGCATTCTTTGGACATACACAGGCAGTTACGATTCTACTTGGACAGAACTAAAACTTTCAGAAAAACTGAGCAACTTTTAGTGTCATATGCTGCAGGATCGCAAGGAAAGGCTATCTCAAAACAAACTATTTCTAAATGGATAGGCCATTGCATCCATTTCTGCTATCTTCAACATGGCATATCAGTGCCTTAGGGCATTAGGCCTCATTCCACCAGAGCAGCAGCCACTTCAGCAGCCTTCCTCAGAGGAATACCAACCAAAGATATCTTAGAGGCTTCAACTTGGAGTTCAGTACACACCTTCACAAAACACTACCACTTACCTATTCCAGAGCAGGCTTTGCCACTGCAGTTCTGCAGGGCCTCATAGCCTCTAATAATCCTGTTTAGCACAGCCACCCTACCTCAGCTTTGGGATTCAACCCAAGAGTAATGACTGCAACAGTGAAACACGATGAACATAGTACAGTTGTGTACCTACCATAAATGTAGATGTTCTAGTGTATTCACTGTTGCAGTCCGGTTACCCACCCACCATCCCCCTTTTTCTTTGCTGGGACTTTTCTGCACTTCTCTATCTTATTCAACCTATTTGGTGAATTTGCTTATAGAGGAAGGACATGTTATTTTTCTGCATGCATTTTAATTGGCATATTTTTTTCAGCCTTTCAATTTGGGGGCACCTGACATCTGGGGCAAGAAAAACTGAAGAAAATGGCGTCGGCTGCATCTTTTATACACCTGACACACTGACGTCAGGGAAGAGACGACAGCAACCGACGCCTGACCTAGACTTTGGAATTCCGGCCGACTACGGGTAGCCTGCCAGCAGGACAACCCAAGAGTAATTACTGCAACAGTGAATACACTCGAACATCTACATTTATGGTAGGTACACAACTGTACTTTATCAACTCAGTGTAGGTACATCATACCTATTGCTCTTAGGATACTACAAGTTTTACAATGTACAGTGCAGATTGGATTTATAATCTGCACCTCTGCATGATTTCACCAGCCTTAGGCTGAGCCCATTGCTTTCTAGTACAGTCTTACTAACAGCAATTGAAACTTATCCAGAATTATTTTGCACACAAAAGCATGCATGCATTATATTTTCCAGGAGAGAGGCATAGAGGATGCATTTGAATGCCAGCATCCTCTTCCCCACTTTACAGTACACTGCCACTAGCCAAATTACTTTGGAAAATCAATAACACAATGACTATTTATACTTTGAAATAGGATAACTTTTGCTTGCATCAGTGATATAGATGGACAGAGGCCTGTCTGACCCAGGTGACCAGAGTCTGAATAGTGACTCAAGTGCTTGATGGCAGAAGCATGTAGGAGTTGTGTGCCCATCACTGAGGAGAGGAAAGAGGCACAAATCCTTGGAACACATTAATATACCTATTCTCATGTTTTCAACTCAGATATTCTGCATCCTTCTTTCCTGTTCATAGCTGACTTTAATACATTTTGCCACTTCTACTATTTACTTTCTCCCACGTGATAGTAACTTCCCATATGACATTATCCTGTGTACTAACCTATCTCTTTCTTTCTTTCTCTCTCTCTCATAGATTAAGACCTTTGTTTGTAATTAATGAAATGATATCACTATTAAGCTTGTGTTTTTATTTGCAACTTTATATCCTAATTTCTGTGTATCAACATTGTATTTAAATATTGTGTATATATTTTGTATATTAATTTTAATTTTGTGGAGCTTTTCTCCCCGGGCCTCCACTGAAAATGGGCTCTTCTGGGCCCAGTGGACTTTCCTGGTAAACAAATGCAATAAATAATTAAATATATATATATATATATATATATATATATATATATATATATATATACATACACACACACGCAAACAGATATGGGTCTACTTTACATGATCGACATTTCAAAAAGCCAAAGACCATATGACTGAGACCATATGATCGACTTTTGAAATGTCCATGTAGAATGGGCATCTCCATACAGTGTGGAATGGAAAGATTTCCATCTTCAGCACTGTAGTGCAATCTCGGAGTTGGTATATTTAAGTTTCGTGGGGTGTGGGGGTGCATTATACCCAACAGTTTTTTTAATGTGAATTTCCAACTTTTGCATTATGCAGTAATGTTTGCCAGGCTGATCTTTTATATGGTTGTCTCTTCTCATCATCATTTGAACCAATGTCACTTTTTTTGTTATGACAACTCTCAAACAAAAAACTAAATACACTTTCAAAACATCCCATCCCTATTAATTTAGAACAAACATACAAAACAATGTACATATTCATTTTAACCCTCCAGATATGAACAATTGCCCCATATCTATAGCAACACCCAAAGGCATTACCTATACTAAAATTAAGGTTACGCATGCTAAAGCACACAGCCTGTGTTCCCACTTACACTGTTTGCCATCTGTTTTCTAATCTCTATTCCCCTCCCAGATGTGAAAAAAGCTTGTATGCTTTCAGAGAGCATTAACTTTTTAATCCTGAGAAAAATTCTACTGGCTATCTTTAAAAAAAACAAAGCTGTACACTGTTCTAACAAATGCATTAAAGTACTGGGGCTGCTAGGGAGGCTGCTGTCTTATTAACTTCCCATAATTTCAAACTTTATTTTCACTGAATTGCTTGCCATTGTAGCTTTAAATATTTCATTAACCTCAGCAATGAATGATCAGAACTCTCAAAATTAACTGCTTACAACTGCAGACAGCTGTCTTCTTGTAAAAGTAGTCAGCAATTAATCTTTGTCAATTTCAGATTAAAATGTACAATTGCCTTTAGAGGCAAACCTCTGGACTTCCACTGAACATTTTCTAATGGAAAAAAAAAAGCAGCTAATATCATTGCAGATCTAAGAAACGTAGCATTTTTATGGCTTTCATCATTTTGGATTATTTTCATAGTCTAATTGCTTACAAAAAACACTTCTTTATATCATATGCTAACAGCATTAATCTTGACATTTACCATTTTTAAAATAAGACAAAATATCTTAAATTCTACATATAATGTAATCAGTGCACTTTTCTAACCCACTCCCACCCCAGCAGCCCAAGATCACAGCTTATTCACAATACATTTGCTTTTCTCAAGCCTTTCTACTTTCATTATAGTGTAAAGCTTACATTTCATGCAACTGAAAATTACTTGTTTACTTTAATATCTTTAGCACACGCAAGAGTCACTGAATAGCCTCCCCTTACATTTAAAATACTCCTAACTACACTCTACACAAACCTGCTTTACTATATATATATATATATATATATATATATACAGCATTCAGTTTATATCATGAAGTGTGTTATACAAATACTAATAACAAAAACTGATTTTACTTACAGTTACCTTTTCCCCCATTTAGTGTCCTGAACCTTAATAACAAAGTAGGGTATATGTTTTGCAATCTACCCACAAGTTTAAAAAAGTCAACAAAATCCAGTCATTCTTACACTTTTTCTTGCAAAGCCATATTTCACAAATGCGACTAATGCTTTACAGTCACCCATTTATTCACTAATTTCAGTTTTGCTTGTCTTCTTCTTGTTCATCTCCATCTCCAGAATACTAGACTCTGGTTTAAGTCGAAGGTACTCCTGATTCATGTAGTCAGTACCAGTGTTTTTTTTTCCAGTTTCTGAAACATTTTTCTTTGGTACATTGACTCTTCCAGTGAAACCTTTTCCAATCTACGAGCTTTATTGTCATGAAATTTTGACGCATATTCTACCTATGCTTTCTTGCTCACTTTTTGTTGGATAAACAATTTATTCCTTTCTTACCTTGTCCTGCATCTAAAAATCTATTTGATCTTCCAGGAAAAAAATATTCTAAAGACAGAAGGATACTGCCGCTTGAATCCCACAGCTGCCTCTTGACATTCCCCTGATTGCTGGGATAAATTTGCTTCTCTTCTGTCTGATGTATGGTGAATAATCATTTTCCCAAATATTCTGCAGTCTTCAGTATTTAATACTTTTCCACTCTGCCACAGGTTTGTCAGAGTCAATGCTTTCTGCTGGTATGATTGCATCTTTACTAATACAGGTTTTAGATGCTTTCTCATAGTCAGGGTTGAAGCATACTCTTAAGGTGACCTTTCAATTAACAAAGCCTGCTTTGGAATACTAGTCCAGTTGCTTATTTGTGCTTTCATGAAATTAATACAGTATTTTCCTTTCAGTGGTTTTCTCTGTGTGCTCTGCCTTAAACACTACCATTTTCTGAAACAGGTGTTCTCGACAAGTCTCATACATAGCCAACACTTTCTTCATTTCTACCTCTGATTTTTGCAGTTTTATCTTTTCATCTGAGTAGCTACTTTTAGCTTTTTCTATGTTTCCAACCTTTTATTTGAATTGATTTACTCTTTCAAAGTTTTGTTTATTTAAATCACCTCTGACTACATTTGATTTATTTTTTTCCTCAAAATTACTGGAAACCATCTCTTGTACCATAGATGAAGCTTAAACTGCTTTTTGTTGAACAGCTACAGGATTCTTCCCAGACAGTATTTTTCTCTTCACCTTTTCCAGTTGACTTTCATTCAGGGTCTCTATCCAGACAGTGTTCTTCCTAATCAGTAGCTAAATTTTACTCAGACTAACAAAAACTGGTTCTTATTTCACAGCCATCTTGAAAGTCTCTACCAGAGCCAATATTGAGGTAAAGATAGCCTTCCAGGCCAAAGACAACCACAAGGCTTTCTTTAGCTATGTCTGAAACTTCAAAGGTAGTACACAACAGTTTGCAGAACCAGTTGTTAATGGAGCCACTTAGGCCAAGTCAGAAGATACAGCAAATCTGATGGCTGAAAGATTCAGCTGTAATTTTACCCCTCTCCTCCCCACCAGTTGCCCCTGAAGTCATGCCATCAAACATAACCTACCCCCCAGCTATCAGTAGAAAGCAGGTCCTAAGTACTCTCTCTAAGGCTAAGAATTCAGCATCAGTGTAGCATGACCTCTCTGGAGTCACTATTTAACCACAGCCTCAGTAAAAGGTTTGTACCACATGAATGGAGGACGGCAACATTCATCTGCACAAGGATAGTCCATCAATAGATATTGGGTATTGCAGACCCATAAATCTGACTAATCTTCTATGCAAAGCCATGGAAAGAATCATCATGGATATGATTAATAATGTCACAGGAAACCTTTTGGATTTGGCTTCATCAAAAGCAGACCATACCTACTTAACCTGATGAACTTCTTTGAAATAGTCACCAAGGTAATGGATGAGGGCAAACAGTGCATACAGCTTACCTTGAGCTGGCTGAGGCATTTGATACAATAGCCCCACTCTGGCATTCTAAACAAACTCACAGAATTAGGCATTAATCTTTGTTATGTGCTGGCTAGCACTCTGCCTCTCAGATAGGACTCAGGAAGTTAGGATGAAGAGATCACAACCACAAAGAGGCCAGTCACTAGTGGAGTTCCTGAAAGCTCTATGCTGGGCCTGCTGTTTTTTGGCATTTACTTCTTGGATGTCAAAGCCATTATCAAAGGCCCCATACTGCCCAAGTTGGCAGATGATTTCAAACTAGAAGCAGTCATCGAATCCAAGACACTAATATCCTATAGGATGGGCAAACACAGACAAATGACTTGTGTCAAAACCACAGCTTAACTCATTCACACCAATGGAGCTCAGGAAGTTTGCACTGTAACTTTCAATGGGTGGAGCCTAAGCCTTGCGACAGAATCAAATTATGTCCTCACATTTCAAACAAATGTTCATATCTCTGGGACCATAGGGGTTATGAAAGAAGCATAAATGGCAAACTCTTCAGCACAAACAAATTTTGTAGTGGTATTATTCTTTAGGTTCTAGGCTGTAAACAAAATGTTATAAGTCACAGTAAACACAGTGACAATTACATTTGTAATATTTTGTAAACAACTTATAATATCTCAGCAACCACTCAAGTTACACACATACTGTCAGCAGCATTTTATTCATCTAGGTGAGAGCTTTTATATGAGGCTAGGAGTTTTGTCTGTGTTGTTGAGATATTTATAAAAATGTGAAAATTGTATCCATATAATATCATAAAAACAACAGTTAATGTCTATTTACCTGCACTAGACAGAGGTCAAATATTAATGCAGCTGAGTTTGCCACTGTGTTAGCTTTAAGATGAAATCTTATAAAACCTTGTGCATTGCATGGTTGATGCAAATATGAACAAGGAGTATGTTACGCCAAGAGCTGTTCGTAGGAGTTAACTGCAGATGCACCTGGAGGTGTTACTCAGATGTAATGAATTAAAACTCAGTGACAATAAATGTGTAAAGGTATCTTTTGGGAAGTCAGCCATACCAGACCTCACTTACATTTAAAAGGTTTAGTTCTCCTATATTTGAACCAATACTGGAACAGCCCTGGAGGATGTGTCTGACCTCCATACAATATATGGCTGCTAGCTCACAATAAAGGGTGATAGAACAAAAAGGTATGTGGTCTGCAAGCTGGCTAAAGGCAACAGCAGATTCACAAACCATTGATTGAGGCAATTTTTTTGTTATTTTTTATTGTTCTTCTTAGGTGCAAATGGATATGATGGTGCTGAGGGGTGCAGCAGTATTAGGATCCAATAAGTCAGGAGAAAAACACCAGCCAAAATAATACACTGACACTATTAAGAGCTGACTAATGGCAGCAATAACAGAAAATATAAACTATGTTACCCCCCAGCGGATAGGGCCATACTGCATAAAATATAGCAGAAATAGTTTAAAATGTTGGGGCAGTGCTTGTCACCGAAAACTAGGTGCACACAGAACAACTAGTTTGTAGTGACAAGCACTGCCCCTGGAGTTGCAAACCGAATACTCCTGACATTACTTTATATTCTCACTCCAACTGTTTAATCAATAAAAAATGGTCTATTGTCATGGATATATACTTTCCCACTATCTCCGTTACCAGCTTGGTGGATATGGGTATCCTAAGGCAATGTAGAAATTGTTGTTTCATGTTTTCTGACAACCAGTTAATTCTCAAATGTATGTTATGTGGGAGATTTATTTACACAGTGTCACTGGAGGCAAAGCTCTCACATAAAAGCATTCCTAATGTCAGTAAGGTTGTCAGTAGTACACACACTGAACTCATCACACACTGTTCAAAGGAGACATAGACGCGTATATGCTGAGGCACTTAAATGTAAAATTCTTAAACGCCAAAAACTACCCAGATGAAGTACACACAAAAATCCTCAGCAACCCTGAATCCACTCGTTCAAAACAACACCCACATCAACACATACAGCCAGATCTCATGCAGCCTCTACTTCTAAGCCCATAAGACAAGCCACCACAGGATCTAACATTCTAGTTATTGTACACTCCATTGTGAAACACTCTGATGTCCCTGTCATCACGCTGAGTAGGTAGAAAGTCACGGTCAGTTGCTTATCAGGGCCAGGATCTGCCAAATTACACACGCACTCAAGTCATTGTTCCACATGTACCAGTATGACTCAGTCATAGTCCATGTGGATGTAAATGACCTGAGACATACCTCTGTAGACTATATGAAGAGAAACATCATGGAGCTCTTGGAATATGTGTCCCAGGCTGGTATGAGCCTAGCTCTGAGCAGCATTTTACCTTCTCCAAAAATGATGCCACAATATGAACAAAAGATGACCGACTTTACGAACTGGCTTAGTTTCTGGTGTCATGCTAAGAGGGTACAATATTTGTCACCATGGAAGGAAATGGTCAACAGACCACTGCTTTGCTAGGGATGGTCTGCACCTCTCCCCTCTAGGCACTTGAATATTAGCTAAAGCATTGCCTTTCCCCATAATGCCTTTTTTAGGCAATGCCAAACTGAATGTACTTGCTGACATAGCAAATCAAAAACAAGAAAATCTAAAGGTGTTACTGCTCAGTGGTAGGAGTCTAAACAAAAAACTCCACTCTCTAGAAACTGACATGGTTTAAAGACATGGAGAGCACACCGACAGCACAAGGTTACTTCCACACATTTACATAGACAGGGGACTAAAGGTGTAGGTGTCTTGATCTACATCAAAAATAAATATACCTAAAGGCTGGTAGAACAGGACAGTGCACATGAGCTTCTCCATGTTCAAATCACCATAGGCAAAATTCAGTACCACTTCCTTACAAGCTATATGTCCACCTCTGTGACCCAGGAAACCCGTAACATGTGTTTAAACTTATTTTATGTATTCATTTTACATTTGTTGACTTGGAAAGTCCGACTGGATGCATGTCCATTTTCAGCGGAGGCCCGGGGAGAAAAGCTCCACAGTTAAATTTTAAGCAAAATATAAGGTGTATACAGAAACATTCAAATTTACATAGTGCCAAACTTCACATTGACTAGTAACATAGCATTGAAGCTTAAGATTTAACATATTTAAATAGACTGAACACATCTTTTACAGTTTTAAGTTGAGGCATTACATAATGGTGACCATTATTAGTAGGGGTTGCATTTTTTGCTGTATACAGTTGACTTGTGAGCATGTTAGCCACAGTACGGAGTATAGCAACAAAGAGAGCAAAGATTAGTCATAATTGGAAGTATAGTAGCAGAAGAAAAGACAGAGATGGGAAATTAGATAACAGGTTAAATAAGAAAAGCAGGAGGAGTAAGTAGCTTAAGTATAGAGTAAGAGTAGAGGTGTAAAAAGACAAGTGTGTGGATAGATAACAGAGTGTCCTAGCAGTGACATATAGGTATTGACTAAGGAGTATGAATTAGAGGTGGAACCGGAAGGAGGCTAGAGAAGTTGCATGCTTTTGATGATGAAGCTGAAGTCAGAAGGCAAGAGCAAGGGGAGAGGGTGGGAGAGGGGGATGAGTCAGCCAGGTTATTATTGGAAACATTCACCATCCAACCCAATACCATATTCATAGGTGACTTTAATTGTTGTACTGTTAACTGAGAGTCATATACAACACCAAATGTACAGGCACAGAGATTCCTGGATTTTGCAAACACAAACTCCCTGGACCTTGCATGTTAATATCCCCATAGAGGCAGCTGTATCCACTAGAAAGAAGTACAGAAGTAACTCAAAAAAACAAGTCACCCTGGTGGAATCACAAGAAAATCATGGCAAAAATTAGGAGGTGCAGCACACCACCCAGCAGGATAAAAGCAATCTCATCAAACTAAAACAACTCTGAGAACTGTAAAGTTTACCAAATCCAAATCTGAGGAAAATTTAGCCTCCCAGGCCAAGGACAACCACAAGGCATTTGTTAGCTATGTCCACAACCTCAAAGAGAATACACAATTGTATGCAGAGCTAATTTTAAATGGAACAGTGTATACTGAGCCAGATATAGCACACCTACTGGCCAGCAAATTCAGGTCCAACTTTATCCCTCTCTCTCCCCAACAACCTTCCCTCAGGAAATACCATCAAATATAACTCCTTCTGCTATCACTAGGGCCAATAACAGTGCACCAATGGTCCCAGACAGTATCTCAGGATGCCTTCAAAATAGCATGAAACAATATCTATCAGGCCTTCTGGAATTGCTGTTTAACTGTAGCCTCCAAACAAGCTTTGTGCCTCATGAATAGAGAACAGCAACAGCCATCTCTCTGCACAAAGTTGGGCCGTTTGCAGACCCTGGAATCTACAGACCTATAAGTCTCAATAGTGTCATCTGCAAAGCCATGGAAAGAATTATCATGGAAATGATCAATAATGACACTGAAAACCTCCAGACACTGTACCTAACCCAATTTGGCTTCTCCAAGGGCAGGCCATGCCTACTCAACCTGATAGGCATGACCTAAGAGTTGATCCACTAGTCAGGGACTTAGGGACACACATAGACAGTAATCTAGCCTTTGACCATCATGTGTCTACAGTATAAGGAAATCATTCTATGTTGTGCAAGTTATAAAGAAAGGTATGGCATCTAGGTCTGAGGAAGTCATTGTTCCACTGTATCTGGCATTCATCAGGCCCATCAATGAGTACAACGCCCCCTTTTGTATGTATTTAACCAGGCATATCCAACAACTGGAATGTCATCAGAGGTTCCTCACTAAAAAATATACAGAGCATAAGTAACATGTCCTATGCAGACTGCCTCAAGACCCTCTCCCTGTATTTTGTCTCCTACAGGCTGTTGAGGGGAGATCTGTGCCTGGCATACAAGGCATTGTCAGACCCCTCTCTGATGGACTTTCTGTATATTTGCAAAACAAATGGTACCAGAATTACCCATTCTAAAGACTTAAACTTTTCCTGTGATATAAAAAGAAGCCACTGGACAGACCGGTATTTATCACAGAGACAGGATTCTCATCCATTTGAATCAGAATTTCTCCCTAATCCAGTTCAAGTGTAACTTGGACAATTGAATGGAGAATAGGAAATTCTTCCCTGATTTGGCACCTATATCTATAGTGGACACAGGCAGCCTGTAAGTGGTTAATCTCCCAGGATCCTGCTTGTAAATGTTTCACCTCCCAAGACCCTGCTTACACTTATCAAGGATACCAGAACTTGTCAGAGATTTGGGATGCATGGCTGAGCTTAAAAAGGCCCTTGTGTTTGTTAGATTCATAGGTTCATAGGTGTTGACTAGGCTATGTGCTAAGTCCTGTTCTACAACATAACAGCAAGTAAACAGCACACAAAGTCACAGTACCAAGTAAAATTCACTTATCCAAATAGTGCCAAAAGTCAAATATATGCCCTTAAATCAAACAGGAATATTTTTAAAACAGCATAAACAAACATTTACTTAGAGATTCCCTTAACAGAAATGACACAAATCTCCACATAATATACAAATAAATTAATTTGTGGTAAAAATCATGATTTAATAATAAAAACAGCTACAGCAGTATTAAATCAGAAGTAAACAAATGAAGAAAAAAGTGAAAAAATGCAGTGTTTTCCTATTAGAACTTCAAAATGAAGCAGAAAAACAAAAGAAACAATAGGCACGATTAACAGCGGCTGTACTTGTATGAAGCAGTCCTTAATGTTGCATTGGCACCACAGAAAGTGCAGTTGTGTAAGTAAACTTACCATAAGAGTAAATGTTAAAATGATCGCTGCTGCAGTAGCTTAAGCTATAGTGTTACATCCTGCCAAGGATATAACAGTTTGGCTATCTTCCAGAGCTTCCGAGTACCTTCTATGCACCAAAACTGTTAGGCAGCTTGAGTTGAACTGTCTAAAAAGATAGGTTTTGATGCCAAACCCTTCAGAGCTGTTATGCCAGCTGACAGATGGAGGCCAAGTCCTGAGAGGACATTGATAGGAGTAAATTGAAAGTTATGTACCTACCATAACTTGGCATCTGTGTTGTCCATTTTCATTCTTCCACACTGATGGGTTATGAATCCGACCTTTGGATCCGATTCAGCCTTATTCACAAGACTTACAATCAGAGTCTCGAGCTCCTCCCTCTAACCATAATTTCCTATTCCATCCCCAAATCCTCAGATCAAGTTTGCTGCCTCACTGTCCAGTGAGTAATAGAGACAGAACAGAGATAAGAAAGATTGAGGCTCAAACCTGGAACATTAGTGTTCCAAAAACATCTGAAGATCCTTCTAGGAGTGACAAGGTCAGGGGATGGCTGGGAGTGAAGGTGAGGAAGAATAAAAATGGACAACACAGATGCCAAGTTATGGTAGGTACATGACTTTAAAATCTGATGTTGTCCTTTTCATTCTTCCTTACTGATGGATCAGAGTCCCCAAATATGTAACTCTTGGGAGGTTATCACGGAAGGACATGCCAGAGCACTGTTGAACAAAAAAAGTGTTTGACCAAGTTGCTGCAGGACCAATTTCATCAATTGAAATTCTGTAGGAAAAAGCAGAGGAAGTAGCCATAGATCTGTTAGAGTGTGCTCTAGGGGGATGAGGAAACCCCAAACCTTTCTGAGAATAAATCAGATGAATACAGTCAGTAATCCATTTGTCCAGAGTAATTTTAGAAACTGCTTGACCTAAGCAGTTAGGGGAAAAGGATACAAACAGCTGCTCAGACTTCATGTACTGTTTTGTTCTTTGAAGATGAAAACATAGTTGTCTATGAACAATGAGAAGGTGCAGTATATATTCGCTCTTATTAGTGAAGTACAGAAAGAAAACTGGCAGGTGAATGGATTGATTAATGTAAGTCTCCATGGCTACTTTAGGCATAAAGGAAGGGTTAGTTTGTAGAGTGACCCTCTCTTTATGAAAAATAATGTAAGTAGGCCTAGCCGGTAAGGCCTGGAGCTCAGAAATTATTTTTCCTAAAATGATAGCTACCAAAAAGTTAGTTTTCCAAGAAAGAAACTTCATATTGCAGTTGTTTGCCAGTTCAAGTGGTTTTTGATTCAACCCCTGGAGGACTACTGTGATGTCCCAAGATGGAGAGGGATCTTTTATTGGTGGTTTAAGAAGAAAAATTGCTTTCATGAAAGCTTTGCATAATTTGGAAGTTGACAGAGAGGGATTTGTTTCCACCGTGGAAGTTGGATGTGGCTGCTAACTGAAGTGAGGAGAAGAAGGATGGCTGAAGTAGGAGCTGAGAAAGGATCTCTATTCTCTTTAGAAGCCCATATAAAGAACGTTTTACAGTTGCTTCTATAGACTTTCTTGGTGAAGGCCTTCTGCGAGGCCAACATCCTATCATGAACTGGAGAAGCGAGCATGGACTGTCTTACTATCGCTGGAAGAGGAGAAACCATGTGGTCAGTTTGAAGCCGTGGAAATTGGGATGTTAAACTTCTAATGAGTGAGATAAGAGATCCTAATTGGGCTCTGGTATCCATGGAGGATATTTGCGGTCACTCTAGAGGAAGGGGAACCATACCTGTCAAGGCCAGAAGGGGGGCAATGAGGATGACAGAGCTCTTAAGCTTGCTTGCTTTCTGTAGAAACTTTGGGATCAGAGGAGACCCGGGGCCAATTATGAATTAGAACATCTATTGGTGACTGATCAGAGTGAAGTACTTGCTGCACTTGTTGAGGGGAGAGGTAGAAAGAGTGCAGCAAGGCTGGCCCGAACTGCTGAAAATCATGTTCGCTACTGATTGAGGGACCACTCGTCAGGAATCAGAATGAAACTGCTGAATCTGTCTCAGCACATTGGTTTTCCCCGTTATGTGCATTGCAGCAAGAGGTGGTCTGAAGTGATCGCCCATTCCCAGACCCTTCTGGCCTCTCTGCACATTGGGCTTGAGTGAGCTCCTCCTTGCTTGTTGATGTACCAGACTACTGGCATGTCAGTGTGAATTGTAATAGTCCCTAGGAGAAGAACGTCCTGAAAGAATTGCAGTGTTAGAAGACCTGCTCTCATCTTTACGACATTGATATACAACTTGATCTCCGTGAAGGACCCCGTGCCTTGGACCATATTTCCCTTCAAATACCCCCCCCCCAACCTGTGGTCACTGTGGTTATTGGGGGAGGAAGAGAGAACTACCTGCCCAAAAACAAATTGTTTGACTGTATCCACCATCAAATATGACTTTTGCAAATTGGAGTCAGTTTGATGGGAACAGATAGAGGCTGGTAAAGAATAGACCACTGTACTGCCAAGGACCTTTGGATGATTTGCATGAAGAATCTTGCTAGAGACTAGAATAATGGCAGCTGAGTTTGATCCAAGAGCTTGTAGCACTAGTTTTGCTGGAGGGGACAGACAAGAAAGCAAGTCCCACACCTGATTTCTCAGAGATGTGATGTGGTAAAGAGGTAATGAAGCCACTTGAGTCATAGTATCCAGATGAGTTCCTATAAATTCTAGAACCTGTACAGGAGTCATGTTCGATTTGGCAAGAATTATCATGATGCCTAGGGGTTATTGATCTGAAGCACGCAATCCCTGGCATGTAGAAGTTGATGGAAGGTTGGCGCAGCGAGGAGCCAATCACTGAGATAGGGAAACACCTGGAATCTTTCAAGCCTCAAGTGAGCTGCCATGACTGCCATTCAGTTGGTGAACTGGGGGTTGTGGTGAGTCCAAAGGGCAGTGCCCAGAATTGGTAATGATTGGCCCCAGCCAAAAGCACAGGTATCTCCTGGAACACCTCTAGTACGCATCCTGGAGATCTGTAGAGCACATCCAGTCATCCTGGTGCAGAAGAGGCAGAATGGACTGAACCATAACCATATGGAACTTTGACTTCTTTACATGCTGATTCAGATTGCTTAGATCCAAAACTGGTCTTGGGTCCCCTGTTTTCTTTGGTGCCAATAAGGAGGAGTAGGTTCTAAATCCTGTCTTTTCAGGCAGGACCTCCTGAATGACTTATTTTTTGTAACAGTGTTTGCACATCTTGAACTGCGTACTCCCTCTGACTGGGTGGAACGTTAGGGAGTTTCTTCCTTGTGACAGGAGGTGGAAGGGAAAAGAGAATGTAGTAACCTCTGGATATTATGCTTAGCACCCATGTGTTTGTAAGATTTGTCCAGGCTTCCAGGTGCAGGGCAACATGACTCCCAACTGCCTGCAGAGATGGATAGTCAGGCAGCGCTGATAGGGCATATCAAAGAAGGAGTCTATGAGGCTCTAGTTCTGTGTGCCACCCTCTGCCTCTGGGACGATGTCTGCCATTGAAACTTCCTCCTCTACCTCTGGAGGAAGTGTCCCACACAGGTCTTGAAAAGGACCCTGAGATTTCTGAAACCACATCTTCTTCCCACCTCACTGGTTTCTAGAGAACGCCTGTTGAGGGGTAGAAAACTTGATTCCGATGGCAGACAGGGTCTTTCCTTCCTGCTTGCTGCAGGTAAGCATATCTTTCACTAATGGCCCGAACAAAGAGAAGCCATCAAAGGGGCCATTAACAAAATACGTCATAAAGGGGTCACATAGCCTCATCCAGGCATGTCTCCTTAACAGCTGTGCCTGAACCAGCTTCTCATGAGGCACCCTCCACTGTATGGGAGATCAACCTCTTCTATGAATTGACAATGGACAAAAGAGTGGCTGTACATGGGCTCAATGAGAAGTTTGAGAGCTCCGTTATCAAATCTATGTGTAAGCGTTTAAAATGTGCCATGTAATTTAATGACCTCAGTGCGAAAGTAGCTGAGGCGTAGATGCGCTATACAAATTTGTCCATTGCTGTGGACTCCCTGCTCAGTGGATGGACACAGGAGCTCTGCTGGGTCCTTTTTAGTTGCTGCTGACAGAACTAGGGCATCAACAGGAACACCCTTACTCCAAAGGGTTCTGTATGTCAGGGGAAGTAGAAATTTATCCAGGCATTTAGGGATGGGGTCAACAGTGTCTGGTTCCTTTCAAGCCTGGTGGGAAACTAAGTCAATAAGATCATCCAATGGGGGGGGGGGGTCACTCAAGACATAGATGGGTCTGCCATGAAAGCCTCCAGAAACACAGACTCAGAAGGAGGTTGGGAAGACCAGACACCCTTTTGCTTAAGGATTTCCAGGATATCTCCAAAGGATACATCATCAGGTGGTGATCGAGAGGACCCTTCTCCCTCACAGAGAGAATCTGACCTGAGCAGTCAAGGGCCAAGGCATCAAGGGGGAGGGACAGATCCAACAGTATCAGAGCCAAACCCAACCCCCAGACTCGGTGCAGATCAGAGATCTGATTGTGATCCAGCAGTATTGGAGCAGAGCTGGTCAGGGAAACCGGAGTCGAGGAAGGGGGCTTCCTCGGATCTGACACTGACTCTCGTGGGTGTCTTGGATCCTGGGAATGTTTGGATTGGAGAAGGAGACTCTATTAGTTGGGCAGGTGCACTCATGTATCCTAGAGGGGACAGTGTTGGCAAGACCCCCATCTGGATCTGAGCCCTGAGGAATTTCCACTTCATCCTGGCCATATCGGCCTCTGTAAAGCTCCTGGAGGACCTAGATGAAGCTGAGAAAGCAGGCCTAGAATGCTTGGTTGGTGTCTGGAATAGTCTTGATTGCACAGCCAGGGGAACTGGTTTTATTGCCAAGTCTGGAGATCAGCTGCTAACTATCAGATCCAAAGGTCTGGGATCCAAGGCTGATGTGGAAGTTAATGGTGAACTGGCCAAGGTGATCAACCCCGTTGGATCTGAAGAGTCTTGTGGATCTGAAAGAGGCGTGACATTCTTCGGATCCAAAGGGGTAGCATCCAAAGCCTTTTTATGCTTTTCAGCTGGCTCAGGTGAAGCCCTTGGCGAGACATAGAGGGCCTGTTTCTTTGACTTTCTGGAGCCATCAGCATTTGAGGGGCTTTGAGCCACAGGAGAGGAAGAGGAAGAAGCTGGGAGCAAGCCCTTAAGGATTAACTTCTTGTGGCGGTCTGAAAGGGCTCTTGGATTAAATGAAACACAGACCTGACACTGGGATTTTAAGTGTTTTGGCCCTCAGCAATAGACACAGTTCTTGTGGGCATCCGAATTGGGGAACTTGTGCCCCAAGAAGTGCATCTTTTAAATCCATTTGGTTTTCAGACATGACTGCAACAGAAACCCAAAGCTAACTGTAAGAATTATAGCACTCTACAAATTACCACAAACCTATTGTAATACAAAATTTTTTAAACAGTCCACAAATGGTGTACAAAGTGACTTGTAAAATAAAAAATTAAATTGCATCTACCTTTGGTGGGACTTCTTCAGAATCAAATCAAAACAATCCTGATACACCTTATATACCATCAATAATAATATCATTAAGGTAACTATCTTTCCTTAAAGGTGCATGACACATGAATTCTGGGATTAACACATGGCGAGGAAACCCAGACTCCACAGACACCACAGTTGGAATACACTAAAGCCTTCATTACACAATATAGTGCCAATTCCAGTAAAATAAGAGATATAATTAGAAGAGAATGGGAAACCTTTACTGAGATTACCGATTTGGGTAATTTGCAAGGCAAGGAAATGAAGGCAGTTTTCCGTAAGGGCAATAGTATTAAGAACATACTAGAAAAGGGGCCCTTTCAACAACATTCCTTTAGATCAAGAAAGGGCACCTACAAATGCGGATCTTGTGCCCAATGCTCGTATATTGCACACTCAGAGGAAGTATTTTTGGTGGCTAAAAACATGACTATTAGAGCCAAAGGATTTTACAATTTTAATAGCCAAAGGGTTGTGTATTTGGCCAAGTGCACCTTATGCCCGGCATACTATGTGGGCAAGACGGAGCGGTCCTTGAAACGTAGAATATACGAGCATTATTATGACATACAAAAAGGGAACACTACTAATGCCTTGTTCAAACATACACATACATGTTCCAAAGCAAAATTCTTGTTTTTTGTTTTGGATAGTGTCCAGTTGGACTCTAGGGGCGGACCATGGCAGACCATTTTAGAACAGAGGGAGACATACTGGCAAATTAATTTGGAGGCAAGTAAGGAACCTGGACTTAATGATTATATATCCATTAAACCCATACTAAAATTGAAAGCTATTTCAATTTAGGTAGTGAGGTTATATGGAATATTTCAGTTTTTAAATAAAAAATTTTGATATATTTGTATTTTTAGAAACCCATACATTGTTTATTTTTAAATTATAACAGAATATAAACTGTTTTTTATGTATGGTTTTATAGTGTTAACAGAAAACTCAAAAGGTTTTCTTTAAGTTTTAATTATTCAATTAACAAGGTAATGGATGCCTGTATTTAAAGAGAAGAACTCATTGATTCATTTGTCTGATGAAGTTACTGAGGTAATGAAAACGAACATCAAGGTGTTTTACTTGCGTTTACTACAATAAACCTGTGTTTTATGAAATTTTGTGCCTTCTGGATCTTTACTGGATTACCACTGGATATTTATTGGCTTCTCTTCTCCCTCCGGTGTTGGTTGGTGTACTTGGTTTTATTTCCAGCACTTGCTTCTGTTTTTTTTGGATCACATATGTCAACAAAAAACATTTTTAACTGACTAACCAAGCTGAGGCTAAACATTGTACCAAAGTCATACTAGTCCACCTATTAAGATTTGGTTAATGCCCTAGTATTTAAAATAGCCTGTAAGGAGATATATTAATTTAGACCTATAAACTTTAGAGCATGCAACCTAATTTGCCATTTCATTTCTTTCTCTTCCAACTTCAAGTTAATGGATCCGCCCCTATGATTATATATAACTTGTTCTAATATGTTGAACTTATAATTAATAAAAGCTGGGCAAACTAATGAATGCTTATATAAAGCATTGTTAAGATTCTCCTTAGCCATTTTATACTGATGCTTGTAGATTCTTTTGCTGAGGATCCCCTCAGTTTTACCTATATAATAGGCCGTACAACCCATACACTTGGTGAGATAAATAACTGCCTTAGAATGGCAATTACCTTTAATGAACCTTATTTTCAATTTCATTTAATTTTCTAGGGTCAGACCGTCTCCTTCAAAAATGAAGGGACATTGGTTGCAAAATCCACACTTGAATATTCCATTATCTACAGTCACCTCTAGACTGAGCATTAATGGTTGCATTCCCAAATTCAGCTTTAAGATTCAGGGCTGTCTTAAAAATAAAAGATGGCTTAGTCCCTACAACTCTGTAAATTTCTGGAGAACTTTTAAGTATACTCCAGTTGCTGTATATAATGTTCTTAATTTCTATCACATTACATTTTAACTTGAGCACTAGTGCCCTTTCAAAATTGTCTACCTGAAGTGCTTGCTGCATTTGTTGAGGGGAGAGGCAGAAAGATTGCAGCAAAACTGGCCCCAACGGCTGAAAATCATGTTTGCTACTGATTTAGGGGCCACTCGTGAGGAATCAGAATGGAACTGCTGAGTCTGTCTACCCCTGTTTTGACTAAACCAACTCCCAACAGAGGTTTATAATTTCTACCTCACTCAGACACAACATACAGTGGATATAAAAAGTTTGCACACCCCTGTTAAAATGCCAGGTTTTTATGATCTAAAAAAATTAGACCACAATAAATCATTTCAAAACTTTTCCCACCTTTAATATGACCTATAATCTGTACAATTCAATTGAAAAACAAATCTGTTAGGGGAAAAAATATTTAAAAAAAAACGTACAATGCGCTGGTTGCATAACTATGCACACCCTTAAACTAATACTTTGTTGTGTTTGCACACCCGTAAACTAATACTTTCTTGAAGCACCTTTTGATTTAATTACAGCATTCAACCTTCTTGGGTAGGAGTCGATCAGCATGGCACTTCTTGACTTGGCAATATTTGTCCACTCTTCCTTGCAGAAGCACTCCAAATCTGTCAGATTGTGAGGTCATCTCTTGTGCACAGCCCTCTTCAGCTCACCCCACAGATTTTCTATTGGATTTAGGTCTGGGCTGTGGGTGGGCCATTCAAAAATTTAAATTTTCTTCTGGTGAATCCATTCTTTTGTTGATTTGGATGTATGCTTGGGGTCATTGCCATGTTGAAAGGTGAAATTCCTCTTCAGCTTTCTAGCAGATGCCTGAAGGTTTTGGGCCAAAAATGACTGGTATTTGGAGTTATTCATTATATCCTCCACCTTTATTAAAGCCCCAGTTCCAGCTGAAGAAAAGCAACCCTAAAGCATGATACTGCCACCACCATGCTTCACCGTGGGGATGGTGTTCTTTTGTTGATGCATAGTGTTGTTTTTTTGCGCAAAATGTACCTTTTGGAATTGTGGCCATAAAGTCCAACTTTGGTCTCATTAGACCATAGCATATTTTCCCACATGCTTTTGGGAGACTTGATGTATTGTTTTGCAAATTTTAACCTGGGCCTGGATGTTTTTCTGTGTAAGAAAAGGCTACCGTCTTGCAACCCTACCCCATAGGCCAGACATATGGAGAATACAGAAGATTGTTGTCCCATGTAGTACACAACCAGTACTTCAGCTCCTTCAGTATTGCTGTAGGTCTCTTGGCAGCCTCCCTGACCAGTTTTCGTCTTGCCTTTTCATCAATTTTGGAAGGGACGTCCAGTTCTTTGCAACGTCAATGTTGTCCCATATTTTCTCCACGTTTTGATGACTGTCTTCAGTGTGTTCCATGATATATCCAATACTGTGGACATTTTTTGTACCCTTATCCTGACCAATACCTTTCAACAATGAGATCCCTTTGATGCTTTGTAAGCTCTGTGAACCATGGCTTTTGCTGTAGCAGGCAACTGAGTAAATGTCAGGAAAATCCTATTAGGACAGTTGAACTTTATTTGGGGTTAATCAGAGTCTCTTTAATTGATGGCAGGTATGTACACAAGAAGAATGCTGTTGTTAAATTAAAAGGTGCTTCAACAAAGTATTAGTGTAAGGCTGTGCACACACAACAAAGTATTAGTTTAAGGGTGTGCACACTTATGCAACCAGCGTATTGTATGATTTTTATTTTTTTATATTTTTTTCCCCTAACAGATTTGTTTGTTTTTCAATTGAATTGTACAGGTTATAGGGCACATTAAAGGTGGGAAAAAATTTGAAATGATTTATTGTGGTCTCATTTTTTTTATATCACAAAAACCTGGCATTTTAACAGTGGTGTGTAAACTTTTTATATCCACTGTAATTCCTTATGTCTTCTACCAAATAGCAGAGATACACTCTGGCTAAAACATATTAACTACTTTATCTAATTCTCTAATCAGATATTCTTGATGTGATGTCATATGAGCTATTCTAATACAGTGTGCTTTGACAATACTTTTTTTTCTAACTTAAAGAATGGTGGCTGGAAAAATCTAAATAAGAATTACTGAAAGTAGACTTAACAGTGGATTTGAAACGTATTACTAGTATGACTAGCAAATGTATCTAAAAATGAATGCCTTCTCTGTCATAATGACCAGTGAACTTTAAAAAATGAGAAGACTCATTGAAGTAAAGTAAAAACTTATCGATCTCTTTTTCTGGTCCTTTCCAGAGAATAAATATATCATCTTGATATTGAACATACAGATTACTATACTGGTGAAACCTAGAGTTGAAAATGTGGTTACATTCCCAGTTGTACAAGACTAGATTGGCGTAAATAGGTGCACATGAAGCACCCATGGCAATCCCTTTTATCTGCATGTAGTACTCCCCTTTAAAAAAATGTAGTTGTAATCTAACACTAATGACATCAGTTCTAAAATTAAACTGATCTTGTCATGTGTGAAACAAGAACATCTAACCAAGCTGTCATGAAAATGTTCCATACCCTTGTCCCTGGGTATAGATGTGTAAAGATCAACTACATCTGTGGTTACGAAAATATGCTGTTCCATCCAGATATCATTTCCAAGTTTTCCAAGAAAATCCCATGAATCATTAATTAAATGCTTAACAGACTGAACGATGGGTTTCAACTATCTGTCAAGACATACACCAATAGGATATATTTTTGATTTTCCTGAGACAGTGGGCCTAAAAGGGGAGTTTACCAAATCTTTGTGTATTTTTGGAATACCAAAGATGGTGGCCATGACTGGATTTTCTGTTCTCACAAAATTGTACGTATCAAATGTAATCCTCTGTTCGAGTAAATATTCCTCCAAAAATGAATTGATCCTCTTATGCCTTATATTTACCTAATTTAAAGAAACATTAATGTAATTGTCAGTGACGTTCAATAGACCTGACATGGCTTTCATATAATTTACCCCCCTCCCTTATCTGGCTTCATTACCCTAAAGGACATATCATTTTTTCAAAGAATTTAATAAGTGACATTCTTTTTTGTTCAAATTCGAATTCCTTAAAGGAACTTGGTTAGTAGATGCTTCAAATGCATAAAGATCTTCCATAATGGCTTTTTCTAAAACATTTAACTTAGGATGTAATGGAGGATTGAAAGTGCTTTTTTTCTTAATGTCTTTGTGGTGTACACGCTTATTCAATTTGTCTTGTTCATCAAACATAATAGCTAAATTCAATTTCCTAATGAAAAATTTAGTCTCAATAATTGTGCACACTATGTCAAAACTTCCTGATGGGCACAAACTTTAACCCTTTGATGTAAAGGGAAAAATGTTCCTTGGTAATGTCCGTATTTGCAAAATTGTAAATGTGAAATCCCTTATAAGAATACAGAACTTTATTACTACACAAAATTGTAGAATTTAATTCTTCTTCAACTTCCAGTTTTGTGTAGCTGTCTCTACCCATGTCTGCTGTCTTGGGATGAACCCATTCTTGTGTTGTCACCACCCTCTTGGGTAATTCCGAGGGGGTAAAAAAGACTTGGACTTCTTTCCATTCTGTTTTCGTTGTACACGGGATGTAGGGCTATTAGACCTATTGTCAGAATGATTACTCTTAATGGGGAAAAGCTTGATTGTCAGAATATTGTTTGGACTCTCTAAGTAGCTTATTATTTTTTCTTTTAAAAATCTTTTTGCACTTCCTATCAACAACTGTGAACTGTTTAGCATATAACTTTTTCCATTATGGAAAAACTAAATCATTCTTAATGTCTAAATTTAACTTTTCAACATCTTTCATTAATTGACAAATCTTTAAATCATTAAACTTAATAATTTTCTCCATCAACTCAAAACCATGTTTGTTGAACATATTACGAAATTCAACATACATATCTTTGTTATAATCCTAACCAAATGGAAATTTTGCTAAACGCAGTCCTTGTGGTACAATCTTTAACTGCAGACATCTATGTAAATATGCATTGTCAACTTGTAAAGACTTAAGCTTGAACAAATTCTTTTTAAAAAGAAAAATCAAATCTTTGAGGAACTACAATTTTGTCGATCACAAGACAAACCTTGAGCATTATTAATGTTATTAGCATCTAAAAAATGAAAGGACTTGTTAATCAGTTCAATATTCACTGCTGCATTCTGTTCACATGAAAAGTTAGACACTGCCCGTTTATTCACAGAAATGCCGGCTTTCTCATTAACAGAAGGCTGTAAAGTGGAACAAAAATAAGTTTTCAAAGGAACAGTTCCTTTAGGGCGAGCTCCTAATGCTTGGTTAGTTAGTTAAAATTCATTTACTGTGAAATTGTGTCATGCACCTTTAAGGAAAGATAGTTACCTTAATGATAGTATTATTGATGGTGTATAAGGTGCATCAGATTTTGATCTGATTCTGAAGAAGTCCCACTCAGTTGGACGAAAGCGTTTAATCTGTTCTGTTTGTTACGTGTTTTTAAATAAAGGGGAAGGCTGGTATTATGACTTGTTTTTAATTTTTTTTTTTTAAACAGTAATAACAATAGTAATAAGTCAAGGTTACAGAAAGTGCAAAAAGGCACCAAAGGTAGACGCAAGTTAGGGAAGAGGAAAAAAGGAACCTCATGCCTGCGATAACTAAAAGTTAATGTAGGAGTGAAGAACAGTTACAGAAACTAATTAAGGAATATTATAACCAGAAAATTACACTCTTACAAACTGCTACAAACTTGAGACTCAGAGTAGCGTCACGTCGCAATGGCTGTAAATGAGATCTGAGTAGTTGGGGATGGAATCGGGCATTATGCTTAGAGGGAGGAGCTTAAGACTCGGATGCTGAGTCTTTTGAATGAGGGCACATTGGGTCTGATGGTCTAATCTATAGCCCATTAGTGAGGAAGAATGAAAAGGACAACATCAGATCAATATATATGTCCTCACCCTGGCAAAACATAATCCAAAAACTAAGGGATGGAGTGGCTACTGCAGCAGTGGTCATTTGAACATCTACTGTTGTTTACACAGCTGCATATTAATCACTGCTGCTGATATGGGAAGACTACCATAGCTTACAACATTTGAGAGGTGGAAGGAAAGGGTCCAGAAGCACCTGGAGAATGGGCAAGGCAAATTCTGATCTAGACTTGGAGAAGGAATCAAGCTTACAGTGCTTTGAAAAAAAGTATTACAGAGGACCAAGTTGCTGCTTCTGGAATAGTTCTGCAATCCAACCTTTTCTAAAAGGCTAAAGACAATGCCAAGTCCATAGCAGAGAGAGCATTGACCCTGCCTGAAGTAGTTTTGTTGTGGTGACAATAACAAAAGGTAATACTCTGAGACAACCATATGGAAATAACCAGTTTTGCCACAGGTTGGCTCTTCTTTCCTTCACAAGAAATGAACTGCTCCAAAAATCTGACAAATTGTTCTGTCAGTATATTATTTGAGGTTTCTGGACATCCAGGGTATAGAGTATCCTTTCCCATTCGTTTTTATAGGTTCAGGAACCAAAAATTCTTGCAACTCAGATACTCTTCTTGCAGAAATCAGAGCAATCAGTAAGACAGTTTTCCATATTGAGAACCTCAAGTCAGCATGATGAGTGTTAACTTCTCTAACAGAAAATTAAGATCCCAAGGATGAGTCACCATTTTTCTTGGAGGTCTCATGCAAAATCCCTTTCAAAATCATTTTCACATAAGAATGCATTGAAATAGAGGAATCCATGGACTGATATAATGAAATACTGACAAATGAACCTTGGAGGAGTAAGAAAGGCCATAGGATAGTCTGGATAAATACAGATGTGACGATAAGCATCTTTTAAATCTACTGTAACTAGAAAACTTAAGGAAGATGTACTAACAGGTTGTGTAGTGACAGCTTTTTGAACTTGGGCACTGTCATACATTGGTTTAGAAATGAAAGGTCAAGAAGTGGTCTATAGGCATCTTCTTTGCTCATAGGTATGTACTAGGCTAATGGCCCTGGAGCCTTTACAAGCCTAGCCCATAGGATTACCCTGGCATCGTGCCACCTGACCTTAGTTCCTCAGCACCAAAAACATCCTTAAATAAAAACCTTTCTTCAACTGGGAAGGTGGAACTGGCTGTACTAGTCCCTGAAGTATCACTCATAGGAGGACAAGGGGAAGTAGAGGTGTCTGATCTGAAGGATGAGGAATTACTCCTTGAAAGCAAGGGATTTCTTTCCACTGCCATGTATAACCTTAATGAATAATCTTCAGAAATGGAAAAACAGTTTTTTACCTGAGTGTGCCTTCTCTGTACCTTAATCTTAAGTATCTAAGGTTAGTGGTCAGCTGGATGTTAGCTTCTTTACCGGTTTGGTAGTTTAAAATCTGTTAGTAGAATCTCAATCATCGTATAGCCAGTTGAACAAGGAAATCTAAAAGTTGTGATTGTAGTCCAGAGTATTCTTAATTTCAGACATGAGTGCTGCTCCAAACTTACTAATTAACAACTGTTAAAAGATATCTAAGGATTTTGGATCTGACCGTTCTTCTCACCTGCCCCTCCCTGTAGGTGTGTCAGATGTGCCCCATCTTGCTGAGGTCATGAGGGGTGTGGTTTAGATGGGACTGGTCCTGATCCTAAAAGTTCATATTACATTTCAATATAAAAAGCAAAATAAATGTAAGCAATGTTGCATTAACGATAGATAAATGTTGTTATAAGTCTCCTTATTAAAGCTTATCTTGCTACTAAATTCCTTCTCATGGTTCACCATCCAGTTCTTTGTGCTCAGAGTGTTGATGTTCTGAAATTAGAGGAGGAGGGCATCCTTATGGTAGGTTATTTTGATACAGCAAAGTGAGTTTCGAAATCTGCCCTTCTTTCAATTACCTTCTTCAGATCTACCTACTTTCTTGAGAAGTTTCAAACCATGTCCAATGTAATCGGTCCGAGTGATGTGAAAAATAGAATAGAGTTGTATGTTTAGTATATTGGGTGATTTTTGAAGTTTTTAAATGTGGTTGAGACCACAGGCAAATTTAATTTCAGAGTGTCTCTTTAAATTACTTAAATATTTAATCAGGCCAGTGTGTTTTAAACTTTTTATATATAAATGGTTTAGGTGTGTTTCAATGTTTATTCTGATGAAGTCCTGTTTACCACGGAAAAAACACCAACATTTTGATATTAAAGTGAGGTGCTACTGTCTCTGGTTTCCTTCCTTTCATTTCTTAAAGTTAAATTAACAAACATTTTATAGGTGATTTTTTTTTCATCTGGCAGGGTACAGAAGTGGATTTAGATGACTTTTTAGAATGACTACATAACAGTGTCAGTTTTCTTAAAATATCTGGTTTTGGTGTACAAGTGCAGTTCCTTGACATACAGTTTACTTTAAATCCAACAAATAGGACTTTTGAGAATAATATTTATAGGAAGGACACCTTTAGAAATAATTACCTGAAATATTATAGTCAACACCTGAAGGTAATGACATCTAATGCAGTAAAATGAACTGCTTAATGCTTAATTCCTTTCACAGGGAAAGGAACCACTTGACCACCATGGTGAACTGTGCCCTCTCCCCATGTAGTGCAATCTTGGAGTTGGTATATTTAAGTAGGGTGTGGGGGGTGAAGTCCGCTTCTTTGGTGGGCTAAGTTGCTTTCCGTTTTGTTTCATTTGCATGTTGGTCAAGTGGTTCCTTTCCCTGTGAAAGGAATTTGTTAGTCTGTTTTTTCGTTTAAATAGAGTTTCCGTGGATTAAGGTTCGAGTAACTCAAATTCGGTGGATCATACTTTTGTTCATTAAAAGTAGATCCATATGTATGTATATGTGTGTGTGTGTGTGTGTGTGTGTGTGTGTGTGTGTGTGTGTGTGTGTGTGTGTGTGTGTGTGTGTATATATATATATATATATATATATGTGTGTGTGTGTGTGTATATATATATATATATATATATATATATATATATATATATATATATATATATATATATATATACATATATACACACACACACACACACGCACTTGTATACATATACATAGGATTATAGGAAGTTACTAGGCTAATGGCCCTAGGGCTCTTACAAGCCTAGCCAAGTTCTACCCTTATTTCAGTGATCTGCACCAATTGCCCCTGTCCAAGAGGGACACAGGTAGAACCCCCCCCCCCCACATCGTGAGTTTACGGTTACTCATCCAGTCGTCCAGATTGCGTTTGGTGACAGCCATTGGGATGCTCTGTTTGGCATAAAGTGGGAGTCTATTCCAAAGGTGTGGTAACCTCTAGGAGACAAATCTGTCCCTCCAGCAGGTTTGTCATATACCAGGTTAAGGTCTCTAGAGTGAGTAACCTGTGTACCATTTCACTTGCGGATGTGCAGCATTTCCAATAAAGCAGGGTCAAAGATTGACTTATATGCAAGGCATAGATCACCTCTGAGTAGTCTGTATGAAACAGTGATTTCAGACGATCCACATAATACAGATGCTGAAGACCTTGAATTTTCCTTGTGAGGAACCGTTGTGGTCTGTCCAGTTGCTGCATGTACTTGGAAAGGAACATACCAAAAGGGGCATTGTAGTCGGTTATTGGCCTGATGAGGGAAGAATACAAAGAGGTTATATCTTCTTTTTTCTGGATGCAATGCCCTTATGAGAAGAGTAATACAGAATGCCTTTCTTACCACTGTGGAGACATGGTGATCAAAGGTAGGTTGTTGTCAACCTGTGTACCCAGGTCTCTCACCACTGAGTGCGTACTTAGGGTGTTGTTATTGATGTGGTAGTTAGCAGGAACATTGCAGTTACCAAAAGGGATGATAATACATTTTCTTGCATTGAGTTTAAGGCCATGACTTTGGCACCAATCAGTTGTTTGTGTAAGACCCTCTTGTAAGATGTTGATATCGTTTGGACATTGTTTGACCGCTCCCAATTTGCAGTCATCTGCATACTTTCTCAGCCACAGACCTTTAGTTTTACCTTGTACTTTGGAGAAATAGATTCTAAACAGTAGAGGTCCCAGGACTGATCCCTGTGGGACAATACTGGTTACAGGCCTGCTATTGGAGGTGGATTCCCCTATTTTGACTATATAGGTTCTATCAGTGAGCCAGTTAGCAACCCAGCTAATGATGTGAGGGTTGATACCTAGCTGGGTGGCTTTGTCAATGATGCCTGAGTGGGGGATAGTATCAAAAGCATTGGCTAAGTCTAGATAGGCTGTACACACAGATTTTTCGTTGTCCAGGTCCTTGCTGATGGTCTCAAAGAAGTCCACCAGGTTTAACAGGTGTGATCTCCCTTTAACAAATCCAAACTATGCAGGGTCAAGTGTTTGAAGATTACCTATACCTTTTTTGATAAGATCCATGATGATTCGCTCCATGACCTTGCAGATAAGGCTAGTCAGGATAATAGGTCTGTAGTTCCTGGGGTCAGTGGAAGTCCCACCTTTGTGCAAGAGGATAATGGTGGCCATTTTCCATTCAACTGGGACAAAGCCGGAGCTTAGACTATGATTGAAGAGAGAGTACCCAGTGGTGTTGACAATGTAAGATGCAACCAGGGATGTTATCAGGTCCCATAGATGCTATGTTTTTGGCCTTAGAGAGGGTGTTTATGACCTGCTCTTTAGAGATACAAGGTAGAGGACAGGTGGTAGGAATGTCATGAGGTACATGTGGTGGGGACAGGGGGGGGGGTGAAGTTTTCACAGAACCTGTCGGCTAACAGGTTAGCTATGTCCACAGGCTCAGTATATGTGGTATCATTAACTACCAGTTCGGCACAAATCTGGGCCTTTCCTTTTAGGTTACAGGTGTAACTAAAGAACATCTTGTGGTTGTCCTTGATTGAGGAAGCTAACTTGGATTCGTAGTTTGCTTTGGAGGACTTCACAAGAAGTCTTATTTGCTTGTTTAACCTGAGGAAGAAGTGTTTCCAGTTTAGGGCTTGCTTCCTCATACTCTTAGACAGCAATTTCTTTCTCTTATTGTAAAGCCTGTTAATGGGAGTTGGCCACTAGGCAGATTTGCTCTTCTTTGAGTAGCTTGTTTTGGTCCTACCAGGTATGACCGAGTCAGTGCAGTTATACAGGTGTTTGTATAAACCACTGGTGTAGAATTCTGCATAGTTTCCAGTTCCATCTGAGGGGGGAGGTGCAATAAAGCTATTTATACCATCCTATAAGAGATTATAATCCACTTTGGAGACATTTTTTTTTTTAGAGTAATTGCTCCTGGGGGGGGTGATATTTGGAAACTGATTTGTGGTTAGAGCTCATTAGGGAAGACCTCACAGTGGGGGTGCTACAGTGGTCCCCTATACTGGTAAGCACCAGATCCAGGATGTTGGCACCCCTTGTGGGGGTGTCAACCAGCTGGTCCAGTGCACTGGAATTAACAAAGTCGAGGAACCTGTGAGCAAGTGAGTTAGAGCACAAACAATTTACCCAGTCAGTGGATGGGTAGTTAAAGTTGCCCAAACCAGGGTGTTCAGATGTATCTTGATGGACTCAAGTAGATCCAAATAGGTAGAGTGGGTGTCCTGATTCAGGGAGGGGGTCCTGTAGCTGAGAGTGACTTGAATAGGTGTCTTACCAACAGTTAGTTTCACCTGAAGTATCTTCAGGGAATTATACTGTTCAACTAATCTGGAGGTGTATTTATCTTTATTGAATATTGGTACACTGCCTCCTTTAGTTTTCATGCCTTCAGTTCGTGGTTTGAACGTGTGGAAGGAGGTGTAGCCCGGTATGGTTGGGGTGCTCCCACAGCATTGACCCAAGTCTCCGTGACTGCACAAATGTCGAAATTTTCCAAGGTGAGGACTGCTTCCAATCAGTACAGTTTCATGTTAAGACTCCTAGCGTTTAGCAGCATAACCTTGAGGTTGTTTTTAGATGGAGGTTTTACGTCTGGAATTTTGTCCTTGAGAGACTGCCTAAAAAAGACATTATGGAGGTGTGCCAAGAGCCATAGCCAGTAGATGAAATCCCAGGGGTGACAGGTGAAGACCATCTCTGGCAAAGCATTGAGGTCTGTCGATCATTTCATCCCAGGCTGACAGATAATGTATCCCCTTAGAATGACACCAGAAGCTAAACCAATTATTGAAGTCAATCATTTTCTATATGTATTGAGGCATCATCTTCGGTGAAGGTAAAATGCTGTTTAAGGCTAGGGGCATACCTGTGTGAGAGACACAGTCAGAGCTTAGTCATGTCTGTCTTCATATAGTTCAGAGAGGTATGTCTCAAGTCATTCACATCAGCATGGATTATGACAGAGTCATAACAGTACCTGCTTTTGAGAGACTTGAGTGATTGTGTGATATGGCGGATCCTAGCACCTGACAGACAGCTGGCTGTGACCTTCTCCTTATCCAGCCTGGTGAGAGGGACATCTGTGTGTCTCACGATGGAATCACCTAACTAATATGTTTGGTTTTGTTTTGACTTACGGGCTTGACAGGTGAGACACTGGTGTGATAGCTATTATATACACTGTGCTCTGCAGAGGAAATACTGTGTGTAGCGTGCTTGTGTTTGTGTTTGGGAGGTCTC